>NC_041388.1:6531386-6613113 GCF_002162155.2 Triticum dicoccoides | reverse complement strand
TCTCTCTCTCTTTCTACTCGTTATTGCGTTATTATCATTCACATAGTTTTGTTGCATTGGATGGGTGAACAATAGTTTCATAACAGGCTATGAAGCACGAAACATTGTAATTTAAAATATGTTTAGTAACTATTATTAGCAAGACAGATCAAGCATAGTATATATAGATTTAATATCCATAGGTAAATTGACTATTGGTTTCTCAGGTTCAAGAGCATGGTGTTTGTTTTAACACTTCTTTTGCACACAAACCATAAAGCAAATTGAGTTGGATAAGCTAGGGTTTGTTTAGTGCATGTAAAGGAAGTGAGGGGTGTCGGCGTCCTCTAGCTACAGGTCATATCGACTCTATCAACTGTTGTAACGTCTAGCGATGGACATATCCATCCAGGAGCGCTGATCCAACTTTTTTATTAGGATTCAAATCAGAGTTGAACTGACCATGATTATGATGGAATTCACATGGGCCTACAGATTTCATCTTGGCTTGCCTGCAAATTAAGTCTACATTTGCTAAGCAGCGTTCCAACCAACATGCATCGTGGACTCGCTACAGAGTAAATGTCATACTTAGATTGGAGGTCACAGATGAGTGTGTTTGCTCCAGCACCAGCTAGGCGCACACCTTCACTTTCGCCATGCAGTCCAATGAGCATGTTAAGAACATAGATACCGAGACATTTTTTCAGGGCAGCAATATCAGTTTTGCTTTGATTCTATGCTGTAATGTTGAGGCAACAACAAGGAAAGCACATTCCGTGCATATTAAAATTCAAGTGTGAAAGGATACCCAATGTAGAGAGAGATGTCAAACACTCGTGAGCTACCCAGTCAGCAATTGATCATGTAGCAACCCTCGGCTCAGGGCTTGCTACAAGACACATGCATATAGTTGGTAGAGAGTGGATTTTTGGATCCCGAGCTCCATGGAGCTCAAAATTTTGAAAAAAAATAGAAACCAACTTCTGAAGTTTCAAAAAGTTGTGAAAACATTTCTATTAGGAACATTTTGTAAATTTTATACACATTTGATATTCATATTTTTTGTAATATCATTTCTATTAGGAACATTTTTGTAAATTTCATAGATAGTTTTCAAAAAATTAAGACATCAACATATTCGTAAAAGTGAAAAATATTTTGTAAGTGTTTATGAACATATTTGGAAATTTTACAAAGACTTTTATATGTTATAAAATTTTATAAAAATTGTCAATTTTTTTCAATAGTTCAAACATTTGAATTTTATGTTAGTGGTATTTTTACTATTGAAATCGAAAAAATTGACTATATATATATAAAAAAAATTAAATCACACATTTTTTCAAACATGCGAACATTTTGAGAATGATACAAATATTCTTTTGAACGATACGAAGAATTTATCAAATTGTGAAAACAAATAATTACATTTCATGACCATTTTTCCAAGCACGGTGAATGTTATTAATAATTGATGAAGAATATTCCAAAATATATGTATTTAAAATATTTTTCAAAAGAGAAGGAAGTAGAAACAAAATAACAAAAAGGGAGAAAAAATGTTCTACCTGACCCTAGCCCATTTATGAGGTGGTGGTGTTATTTTTGGCAGATCACTTGATAAGGTATTCTGGCCAGACGATTAAACCAAATGGGAAGTAAGAAGGGGTTTATCTAGTTTCAGACCCTCACGCATGGTAAAATCCTACCCCCTGCTCATGTATATTGCTTGTGTATAGGCGTTACAATGATTGATGGATTGAGCAATAGCTCTAAGGTTCTGTGTCTATTTACTAATCTAGCCGCAACATATTTAGGGATCGGGGTCTATTTTTATCATATATTAAAATCCAAAAATACATTGTTGCAATTTATTTACCTTTATTTTATTTTGTGTTTTTGTTTAGCTATCTATCATTATCAGACTTGATTCTTGCAATTAACCTCCAAGGGATTGACAACCCTTGTTTGTGTTGGGTGCAAGTATTTGTTCTTTTGTGCGTATGTGTTGTTCACGAGGTTTTATGTGGTTCTCCTACTGAATTGATAATCTATATTCTTAACTAAGGGAAATAATTATCTCTACTATACTGCATCATCCTCTTCTCTTCGGGGAAATCCCAACGCAACTCACAAGTAGCAAAGAACAAGACTAGCATGCTAGACGTTTGACATGTGATGTGGTATGAGCTCACTGCTGCTATGTATGATAGGAAGGTCCCCATCTATGGGTCCTATCTCTTCAAGATCATCACTACTACTTGGGCGGCTCAGGTTCTAGATGAGCGCCTAGAGACTGGCAAGCTTGCCACTCATGATGTGATGAAGCTCAGGCAGAAGGAGAACTGGGGAGTTGTGCCAGATGCACCAGAGATAAATATTCCAGGAGCAAAGTCTGATGGATCTAAGGAGCCTGACTATGTACCACCCTCGGATCAGCCTACTTGGGACATCAAACTCAAGAAGAAGACGAGGAAGCTCTTCTGCATTCAGGTGGATACTCAGAAGAATATGTACAAGGCACATGTGGCTGAGAAGATTGCCCGGCAGTGCCAGGTCACCATGATTATAGGAACCTTGAGATTGAGGTGCAGAGTGGCTCTGAGAAGAAGATGACCTCAGAGGATAGGTGGATTGGGCAGACGCAACAAGTGGACCGACTCCGATGACTCCAACGCTACTACGTCTAGTTTCCATGGTGCCGATGGCGAGGATGAGGACGTTCACGAGGAGCACCAGGAGGACAGTGACAACGACTCGAAGGAGTCCATGGAGGAGGAGGACTAGGGCTACCACCTTGGGTCGTTTAGTCCCTCTTTGCCTTTTTGACATCTCGATGCTAAAGCTGGGTCATACATTGATATGTAAGGAAATAAGTTGAGTAAGTAATGAGTTGATGTGCATAGATCAAACTTGAACAACTTGACTTGGTGGGAACTTATCAATTTCAAACCAGAGGTCTCATTATATCCAAAGTCTTCTCAGCAAAGTTAATCCAGTTGAGGTGAGGTCTAACTAATATTGATGCCAGAAAGCTCCAGGGAGTATATACCCCAAAACACTTGGACAATTTGCAGGAACACGATGAGGTCGAAGGGAAACGCGATTGCAGCCAAGAGCGTCAATTGTAAGGGGCTCGTACGGGGGAGAGGGAAGGCGTCGGCACTGACGCCATGACATCTCTAGGAAGGCCACTCACGTAAGGGCATAAAACGGTAGGTGGGGTGTGATTGGGGCTTCAACCCAGATATGAACCAAACAACAACAAACTCATATGAGGCAACAAGAAACAAGAGAAATGGCGGAAACCCTATTTGAGCATTTAAAGTCAAATTGTGGGCGCTTGCACACAGAACTGACCCTAGCGCTCGGGAACAGCCCCGCCATTTTGGCCGCGCCGCTCAAGTTTTACGAACTTTCAGAATATTTTTTCCGGGCTTTTACCGATTTTCGGAACCTTCCAAAAGGTTCTGATATGATTTTTACTCGTATTTTTGTTTGTTCTTTTTTCCTTCTATTTCTTTTACCGGTTTTCTTTGGATTCTTTTTTATCTTGTTTATTTTTCTTATTTTCTTTTTCAAAAAGTCTCCTTTTTGAAAATGTTTGGACATTTAAAAAAAAATGAAATTTTCAAAATGTTCTAGTTTTCAAAAAATGTTCCCATTCTCATGTTTTGTTCGGAATTTCAAAAATTGTTTTTCTAAAAATTCATAATTTCTAAAAATGTTGTACAAATTATAAAACTATCACGTTTTTCATTATTTGTTGGTTTTCCAAGAAAAGGTCATAGTTTGCAAATAATGTTCAAAATTTTCAAAAGTGTTCATTTTTTACAAAAAATGTACGAAATTTCAAAAATAATTGGGGTTTTAAGATATTTTAAATTTTCTAAAATGTTCAAAAGTTTTTAAAATATGTTTACATTAATCAATGCTTGTTCATTTTCCAAAGAAATGTTTTAAAAATAAAAAATGATGCTAAAGCGGGCCGGGTTAGTGCCTACTCTCCCGCTCGTTGATGTCCAGTCGTATCGTCAATGGGCCGTGCCAGTCAGGCGCGCGTTGTGCGAAGGGGAGGTTGTTAGCCGCAAGGAGGAGCGTATAGGGAGTCCTAGGAATTGGGAAGCTCCGCCTAACGAAATTTGCCCTAGCCGGGCCAACGCGATTTTTTTTACTATTCTAATAAAGACAGTTTCGGGGAATCTAATCTACTTACAAAATCAAAATCGACTTAATATTGGAGAAATATTTGTGTATAGAAAAATGAAAAAAATGCCCAAGTACCTCGATATAAAATGTTCATGTATATGACAATATATCGTCAACTTTTATTTCAAAAATGGTCATCCCATAATTAATCTATGTTCATACAAAAAAGAAAAAAAAATGTACATGTAAATTGTTCATATACTTAAGAACAGTTTCTTATATACATTAAAAAAGCAAGTCCAATGTTAAGTGGATGAGTCTTGGTGAATTTTAAATTTTGTTCTCTTGTACCAAGAGAGAAATTAATAATTATATAGATAAGGCATCATATATATAGGAATTATTGATACTATACCAATTATTATCAATGCCTTGAATATAATATTAACATGCACCGGATTTTTGCTACCCATTATAATAGGTCAATTCTACCCCTCGGAAACAATAAGCGATCAATTCTAGATGGGGCATTAAAGTAACTTACAAGATATGACAAAGCATCAATTTGAAAAAAAAACTTTAGAAGGAACCATGAATCTTTAGAAGTGAAACTAAAATTGGACATTCCGACAAGCCATAACTCTAAGCATTAATATTTTCTTCAACTTCACACATCAACGTGGAGAAGCTTTCACTATATATATATGAAGCATTCATGGAGCAAGCATTTCACGGTCATACACTCATCAACTCCACATACAAGAGTACCACCCATTAATAGCCTCTGTTCCCCGGTGATGATGACCAAGTACATGAGGAACAATGTGCAAGGACTTGTGCTACTTTCTTTTCTTCTTGTGGTGTGTTTGACTTGTCTTGGAGGCACATATGGTAATTAACAACTCGATTTTTATGGGGCGATTGAGATTGTGGACTTTTATTGTTTATATGATGAGATGATAAGTGTATTCTTTATTTTATGTTAATTAGGCAAAATCATAAATGACAAGCCGAGCAACATGATGAGGAAAGTAAGCCATGTAACGAGACCCCCTTGTTATAAAGATGGGCACCAACTCCCAGGACGGGAATTTTGCTGTAAAATAGATAACTTGTGCTGGCCAAATCTCGGAGAATGCTTCATCAACTATCCATGCAAGATTAATTGCACACCAGCAGCAGCAGCAACGCAATAGTTTTGTTATCACCCCTATTTTGGGTGGATAAATCCCAACCTTATGGTTCTCAAAATAATTATGTGCTGATGAGATCATAAATTTTGTATGTTTTAGAAATGAAATATGTTACTTTAATATTCAATAAAACTAGCCGATGGGTTGTTTGCACAATTGTGTGGCTAGATTTGTCACCTACCATTTACATATTAAATATTTATTTTCTGTCCATATTTTGATTGTCTCCTCCTAGGTGTACTGATCGTGGACCTATGTTGGACATCAGGAAAAATACACTTTAATCTCTCTCTCTCTCTCTCTACTCGTTATTGTGTTATTATAATTCACATACTTTGTGTTACATTGGCGGGGTGAACAATAGTTTCATAACAGGCTATGAAGCACCAAACATTGTAATTTAAAATATGTTTACTAAGTATTATCAGGTAGACAGATCAAGCATGGTATATATATAGATTAATATCACTAGGTAAATTGACTATTGGTTTCCCAGGTTCAAGAGCATGGTGTTTGGTTTTAACACTTCTTGTTTTGCACATAAACCATAAAGCAAATTGAGTTGGATAAGCTAGGGTTTGTTTAGTGCATGCAGAGGAAGTGAGGGGTGTCGGCATCCTCTAGCTACAGGGCATATCGATTCTATCAACTACTGCGATGTTTAGCGATGGACATATCCATCTAGGACCGCTGATCCAATTTTTTATTAGGATTCGAATCAGAGTTGAACTGATAGTGATTATGATGGAATTCACATGGGCCTGCAGATTTCATCTTGGCTTGCCTGCAAATTAAGTCTACATTTGCTAAGCAGCATTCTAACCCACATGCGCCGTGGACTCGCTACAGAGTAAATGTCATATGTAGATCAGAGGTCACAGATGAGTGTGTCTGCTCCGCCAGCTAGGCGCGCTCCTTCACTTTCGCCATGCAGTCCAACGGGCATGTTAAGAACATACATAGATGGAACGGTTTTCTCTTCAGTAACAAATACGTTTTGCATGTCTACTCTTGTTAGTAGAATAGGAATCGTTGAGAAAGATTTTTCATTTGAATCATGCAAAAAAGTTTTCTTTGTTTTTAGTTTAGTATTGTTATTTTTAGTAATATCAGTTTTGCTTTGATTCCACGTTGTAATGATGAGGCAACAACAAGGAAAGCACATTCCGTGCATCTTAAAATTCAAGTGTGAAAGGATACCCAATGTAGAAAGAGAGAGAGAGAGAGAGAGAGAGAGAGAGAGAGAGAGAGAGAGAGAGAGAGAGATGTCAAACATTCGTGAGCTACCCAGTCAGCAATTAATCATGTAGCAACCCTCGGCTCATGGCTTGCTACAAGACACATGCATATAGTTGGTAGAGAGTGGATTTTTGGATCCCGAGCTCCATGGAGCTCAAAATTTTGGAAAAAATAGGAACCAACTTCTGAAGTTTCAAGAAGTTGTGAAAACATTTCTATTAGGAACATTTTGTAAATTTTATACACATTTCCTATTCATAAAGTTTTGTAATAGCATTTCTATTAGCAACATTTTTGTAAATTTCATAGATAGTTTTCAATAAAATTAAGACATCAACATATTCTTAAAAGTGCAAAATATTTTGTAAGTGTTTATGAACATATTTGGAAATTTTCCAAACATTTTATATGTTATAAAATTTTAAAACAATTGTCATTTTTTTTCTATTTCAATAGTAAAAATACCACTAACATAAAATTCAAATGTTTGAACATTTTTAAAGAGCCAACATTGTTTTTGAATGGTATATTTTTTATATATTACACTGACATTTTTTATATTTTTAATAAACACTTTTAAGAAGTAACACATTTTTTGAAACATGTGAACATTTTGAAAATGATACAAATATTATTTTGTATGATATGAAGAATTTCACAAATTGTGCGGACAAATAATTAAATTTCATGACCATTTTTCCAAGCACGGTGAATGTTATTAATAATTGATGAAGAATATTTCAAGATATATGTATTTACAATATTTTTAAATATAGATGGAAGTAGAAACAAAATAATAAAACGGGAGAAAAAAGTGTTACCTGGCCCTAGCCCATTTATGAAGTGGTGGAGTTATTTTCGGCAGATCGCTTGATAAGGTATTCTGACCGGACGATTAAACCAAATGGGAAATAAGAAGGGGTTTATTAAGTTTCAGACCCTCACGGATGAGGTAAAATCCTACCGCCTACTCATGTATGTTGCTTATGTATAGGCGTTACAATGATTGATGGATTGAGCAATAGCTTTAAGGTTCTGCGTCTATTTACTAATCTAGTCGCAACATATATAGGGATCGGGGTCTAGGATTAAACTATCGTAGTTGATTGTTGGAGGAGTCCTCCTGGACGCCGGTCGCCCTGTCACCCGCTCCAAATACTCTAGGCCTTTCTCTAAATGGATCCATGGGCCGGGGTGATGGCCCTGGAGAAGCCGACCATAGGAAGCCCTGGCCGGCCTACCAGGCCAGCTTCCTGCATGATGAGGGATCCCTAGGCCACAATACAGGGGCACACATGCATGAAAGGCATTTTGATTTGATGACTAATACATAAAAAATAGGCGTGCATTATTATGAGGCATTAAGGATTCATATTCTTTAGTCTTTTTGCTGGCTTTACTTGTTTGTTTTCTTTTTTCCTTTTCAGGAGTTTTCACAAAATGTTCAAAACAATTCACGTTCGTTAAATATTTGAATTTTTTTACAAAAAATGGGTAATTTTAAAAAAAAATCTGTTAATGTTTTTCATAATTTTTTGTGTTGTTAAAATATATTCGTATTTTGAAAAAAAGTTTGAAAATTGAAATGGTCAGAATTATGAAAAACATTCATGTTTAAAAAGTGTTCAGATTTTTTAAAATTATATGCAAAATTCAATGCTTAACTTTTAATAAATAAGATTTTCTAATGTTTTTCAAAATACGACAACGAAAACCCCCAATTGAAATGAAAAAACCGTTTGAAAGTGTACAACATCGAAAAAAATATTGCTCGCTACCGGGTTTGTACAGTATGACATGAATGGGCCGACCAGCGCCTGTCCCTATGTGTGTATTCCCACCTATTTGGTGCAACAAATTGCAGGAGCTCTCCTCTACCATGCTTATGGCGCTGGTTGGCGCATCAACGCTCACAAGCACATTCTGTTGGGGCAGCGTAGTTTAGCGCTTTACACACGCTCGGTTTCTTGTCTGGCTACTATATGCTCGCCTTTTTTTCTGGTTCTTCTATAAAAACGACAACAACTCATTTTAAGAATCAACTATCAGGTTTCTGACAAATTTTAAAAGATCAATGAAATGAAAGAAATCCTAGAATTTTAAAGATGACCATGAACTTTCTAAATGTTCAAGAACTTTAAAATTTTATGAATTTCTAAAAATTTGAAGAATTTAGGAAAGCTTATGAATTTAAAAAAAGTAAATAAAATGTGGGTAAAGTTCATGATATTTTTAAAAACAAAAATTTGTAAGATGTTCATAAATTTTGAAAATTATAATTTTTAAATAATAAATTTGAAAATGTTCATTATTTTTGTAAAAATAAAATTAAAACCGAGTGAGAAAACACACACCGAGTAATAAATGACAGAAAAAAGCATGCCTATAACTTCTACAAGCTTCTCAAAACCGGGAGGGAGTTTTCGCTCGAGAGCTTGAAGGGTCCCGCCACATAGAAAGTCTACCCAAGGGAAAAGGGTGCGTTGTCTAGGGCGCGTCTACGTGCCGCTTCATCACTGTCATAAGTGGTCCAGCCCAATAAATGGAGCTTCTTCATTAGAAACCATCTGTCGTACCTCTAGAAGAATTTTGTCACCGCTGCAAGCCTCTGTTCCAAAGAGATCACTTCTAAGCCCTGTTCCAAAGTTCTGTTGGAGGGGAAGCCATTACCGGGAGGCTCTCCATCAACAAGCACGCAGTCAGTTACCAGAAAGGAAAAGGAGAAGCCCAAGTCTATTCCTGATATGAACTCCAAGGAGTTCTCAGAGTTCCGTCACAGACCCATCTTTGGTGAAGCGTCCCTTCTGGACTCGAGAGTAGACTTTTATCTTTCACTATGTGCTGATGACGAAGAAGAATTTCCTTTGCAAACCAAGTCCATCGGTACAGATCACATGGAGAAGGAGCCATCATACTTTGGAGAGGGTATTTGCACATTTAAAAACTATTTGCACATTTCACAAATTGTCGGTTTACCAAAACATTGTTATAATTTTCAAAAAATGATTAGATTTTTAAAAAGTGTTTGTTTTTTGAAAGAATGTACAAAATTCTTGTTCGTATTTTTACAAAAAAAATAAATTTTAAAAATTGTTCAAAATATTCAAAAAAGTGCACATTTTTTGGAGAATGGCGTAAACCCTATTTTAGCATTCGACGTAAAATGTCGGGGCTTGTATAGAGAACTAACGCTAGCACTTAGGGAGAGCCGACCCATTTTAGCCACGCCACTCTGGTTGTATGAACGTTCCACAATGTTCCTTCGGGCTTTTGTCGACTTTGGGAACCTTCCAGAAGGTTTTAATCCGATTTTTACTAGTGTTTTCATTTGTTCTTTTTTCCTTATGTTTCTTTTACCGGTTTTCTTTGGGTTCTTTTTATTTTTATCTTTGTTTCTTTTCTTGTTTTATTTTTCTTATTTACTTTTTCAAAAAGTCTCCTTTTTAATATATTTTTGGAAATTTAACTTCAAATTTAAATTTAAGAAATGTCAAGTTTTCACAAAATATTCCCATTCTCATATTTTGTTCGGAATTTCAAAAGGTGTTTGTGTTATCAAAGAAATCAGATTTTTTTAAACGTTCTACAAATTATAAACTATCGCATTTTTCATAAATTGTTGGTTTTCCAGGAAAAGGTCATAGTTTGCAAATAATGTTCAGAATTTTCGACAAATGTATTAAATTCCAAAAATGGCTTTTAGAAAAAAACAAAATTTAGAAAAAAATTGCAAAATATCATTGCATTTTTCACTGCTTATTCATTTTCAAAAAAATGTTTCAAAATTTAAAAACTGTCGCCAAAGTGGATCAAGCCAGCGCCTACTCTCCCGCTCCCTGGTGTCCACTCGTGGTGTCGATGTGCCAGCCCAGTCGGGCGCGCATTGCGCGAAGGGAGGTTGTCAGCACTCAGCCGCAAGGAGCAGCTTATAGGGAGTCCCAAGAATCGGGAAGCTCCGCCTAATGAAATTTACCCTAGCCGGGCCAGCGCGGCATTTTCACTATTCTAATAAAAGAAAATTTCAGGGAAACTAATCTATTTTAAAAATCAAAACCAACTTAATATTGGAGAGAAAAAAACTGTGTATAAAAAACTAAAAAAATGCTCAAGTACCTCGATATAAACTATTCATGTATATGACAATAAATCATCATCTTATATTTATAAAATGGCCATCCCATAATTAATGCGTGTTCATGCGATAAAAAATAAAAAAATGTATTTGGAAATTGCTGATATACTTGAGAACAGTTGCTTACATAAAAAAAACAAGTCCAATGTTAAGAGGACCATTCTTAGTGGATTTTAACTTTTGTTCTCTTATACCAAGGGAGAATTAATAATTATACAGATAAGGCATCATATATATAGGAATTATTGATATTATACCAATTATTATCAATGCCTTAAGCATAATATTGCCATGCACCAGTTTTTAGATACCCATTATAAGCTGTCAATTATACCCCTAAAAACAAGCGGTCAATTCTAGAAGGGCACTAATGTAACTTACGCCATATGACAAAAGCATCAATTTTTTTAAAAAAAATAGGAAGGAACCATGCATCTTTAGAAGTCAAACTAAAATTGGATATTCAGACTAGTCATAACTCCAAGCATTAATATTTTCAGTAACTTCACACATCAACACGAAGAAGCTTTTCCTATATATATGAACCATTCATGGAACAAGCACTTCACGGTCATAACACTCATCAACCCCACTTACAAGAGTACGAACCATTAATAGCCTCTGTTCCTCGGTGATGATGACCAAGTACATGAGGAACAATGTGCAAGGAGTTGTGCTACTTTTTTCTCTTCTTGTGGTGTGTTTGACTTGTCTTGGAGGCACATATGGTAATTAACAACTCAATTTTTGGGAGGATATAGATTGTGGACTTTTATTGTTTATATGATGAGATGATAAGTCTATTCTTTATTTTATGTTAATTAGGTGGAATCATAAACGACAAGGGGAGCAATATGATGAGCAAAGTAAGCCATGTAACCAGACCCCCTTGTTATAAAGATGGGCACCAGCTCCCAGGACGGGAACTCTGCTGTAAAATAGATAACTTGTGCTGGCAAAATCTTGGAGAATGCTTCATCAGCTGTCCCTGCAAGATTAATTGCACACCAGCAGCAACAACAACACAATAGTTCTGTTATCTCCCCTATTTTGGGTGGACAAATATCAACTTTATGGTTCTCAAAATAATGATGTGTGGATGAGATCATATTTTTTATGTTTTATAAATCAGCGGTGTTATTTTAATATTCAATAAAACTAGTGGGTTGCTTGCACAATTTTGTGGCTAGATTTGTCACCTACCATTTACAGAGTAAATACTTATTTCTATCCATATTTTCATTGTCTCTTCGTTACTGATCGTGGACCTATGATGGTCATGCGGAAAAAAATGGACTTTAATCTCTCTCTCTCCCTCCCTCTCTCTCTCTCTCTCGTTATTGCATTAACATGATTCACATACTTTTTGTTGCAATGGATGGGTGAACAACAATTTTGTAACAGACTGTCAAGCACCAAACATTGTAATTTAAAATATGTTTAGTAAGTATTATCAACTTTATAGATCAAGCATGGTGTAGATAGATTTAATATCCATAGGTAAATTGAGTATTGACTTCTCACGTTCAAGAGCATGGTGTTTGGTTTTAACACTACTTCTTTTGCACACAAATCTTAAACAAATTTGAGTTGGATAAGCTAGGGTTTGTTTAGTGTGGGTAGAGGAAGTGAGGGGTGTCGGCATCCTCTAGCTCCAGGTCGTACTGACTCTCTCAACAACTGCGATTTTCAGCGATTGAGATATCCATCCAGGACCACTGATCCAATTTTTTATTAGGATTTGAACCAGTGTTGAACTGTTAGTGATTGTGATGGAATTCACATGGGCCTAAAGATCTCATCTTGGCTTGCCTGCAAATTAAGTCTAGATTTCCTAAGCAGGGTTCCAACCCACATGCATCATGGGCTTGCTACAGAGTAAATGCCATCCTTAGATCGGAGGTCACAGACGAGTTTGGCAGCTCCGCCAGCCAGGGCGCACACCTTCACTTTCACCATGCAGTCCAATGGGCATGTTATGAACATAGATAGCGAGACATTTTTTAAGGCTAGTAATTTTAGTTCTGCTTTGGATCCATGCTAGAATGACGAGGGAACAACAAGGAAAGCACATTCTGCACATCTTAAAATTCAAGTTGAAAAGGATAACTAATGTAGAGAGAGATGTCAAACACTCATGATCTGCCCAAAATGAAGAGAACACACTACCCAGTGAGCAATTGATCATGTAGCAACCCTGCTTGTGGCTTGCTACAAGATACATGCATATAGTTGGTAGAGAGTGGATTTTTGGATCCCGATCTCCATGGAGCTCAAAGTTTTGAAAAAATAAATCAGAAACCAACTTCCAAACTTTCAAAAAATTGTGAAAACATTTCTATTACGAACATTTTTTTAATTTTACAGACATTTTTATATTCACAAATTTTTGTAAGAGCGTTTCTATTAGGAACATTTTTGTAAATTTAATAGATACTTTTTAAAAAAATTAAGACATCCAGATATTCGTAAATGTGCGCAATCATTTCTGTTGGGGAACGTAGCAGAAATTCAAAACGCATCACCAAGATCAATCTATGGAGTAATCTAGCAACGAGGGGAAGGAGAGTGCATCTACATACCCTTGTAGATCGCTAAGCGGAAGCGTTCAAGTGAACGGGGTTGATGGAGTCGTACTCGTCGTGATTCAAATCACCGATGATCCTAGTGCCGAATGGACGGCACCTCCGTGTTCAACACACATACAGCCCGGTGACGTCTCCTACGCCTTGATCCAGCAAGGGGAGAAGGAGAGGTTGGGGAAGACTCCATCCAGCAGCAGCACGACGGCGTGGTGGTGGTGGAGGAGCGCGGGACTCCAGCAAGGCTTCGCCAAGCACTATGAGAGACGAGGAGGAAGAGGGGTAGGGCTGCGCCAACAGGGAGAGCAAATCACATGTGTTGGGCAGCCCCAAACCTCAAGTATATATAGGGGGAGGGGAGGGGCTGCGCCCCCACCTAGGGTTCCCTCCCTAGGGGTGGCGGCAGCCCCCAGATCCTATCTGGGAGGCAGCCAAGGGGGAGAGAGAGGGGGGGCACCTAGGGTGGGCCTTAGGGCCCATCTGCGCCTAGGGTTTGCCCCCTCTCTTCTTGAGGACGCCTTGGGCCTTGGTGGGAGGCGCCCCAGCCCACCTAGGGGCTGGTCCCTTCCCACTATTCGCCCATGTAGGCCTTCGGAGCTTGTGGCCCCACCTAGTGGACCCCCGGACCCCTCCGGTGGTCCCGGTACACTACCGGTGATGCCCGGAACACTTCCGGTGGCCAAAACCATACTTCCTATATATTAATCTTTACGTCCGGACCATTCTGGAACTCCTCGTGATGTCCGAGATCTCATCCGGGACTCCGAACAATATTCGGTAACCGCGTACATACTTTCCCTATAACCCGAGCGTCATCGAACCTTAAGTGTGTAGACCCTACGAGTTCGTGAGTCATGCAGACATGGCCGAGACAACTCTCCGGTCAATAACCAACAGTGGGATCTGGATACCCATGTTGGCTCCCACATGCTCCACGATGATCTCATCGGATGAACCACGATGTCAAGGACTTAATCAATCCCGCATACAATTCCCTTTGTCTAGCGGTACGATACTTGCCCGAGATTCGATCGTTGGTATCCCGACACCTTGTTCAATCTCGTTACTGGCAAGTCTCTTTACTCGTTCCGTAACACATCATCCCGTGATCAACTCCTTGGTCACATTGTGCACATTATGATGATGTCCTACCGAGTGGGCCCAGAGATACCTCTCCGTTTACACGGAGTGACAAATCCCAGTCTCGATTCGTGCCAACCCAACAGACACTTTCGGAGATACCTGTAGTGTATCTTTATAGCCACCCAGTTATGTTGTGACGTTTGGCACACCCAAAGCACTCTTACGGTATCTGGGAGTTGCACAATCTCATGGTCTAAGGAAATGATACTTGACATTAGAAAATCTTTAGCAAACGAACTACACGATCTTTGTGCTAGGCTTAGGATTGGGTCTTGTCCATCACATCATTCTCCTAATGATGTGATCCCGTTATCAACGACATCCAATGTCCATGGTCAGGAAACCGTAACCATCTATTGATCAACGAGCTAGTCAACTAGAGGCTTACTAGGGACATGGTGTTGTCTATGTATCCACACATGTATCTGAGTTTCCTATCAATACAATTCTAGCATGGATAATAAACGATTATCATGAACAAGGAAATATAATAATAACCAATTTATTATTGCCTCTAGGGCATATTTCCAACAGTCTCCCACTTGCACTAGAGTCAATAATCTAGTTCACATCGCCATGTGATTAACACTCACAAGTCACATCGCCATGTGACCAACATCCAAAGAGTTTACTAGACTCAATGATCTAGTTCACATCACTATGTGATTAACACTCAAAGAGTTCTAGGTTTGATCATGTTATGCTTGTGAGAGAGGTTGTAGTCAACGGGTCTTGCCATATTCAGATCCCTATGTATTTTGCAAAACTTTATGTCATATCGTAGATGCTGCTACCATGTTCCACTTGGAGCTATTCCAAATTATTGCTCCATTGTATGTATCCGGTATCTCCACTCAGAGCTATCCGGATAGGTGTTAAGCTTGCATCGACGTAACTCTTTACGTCGAACTCTTTATCACCTCCATAATAGAGAAACATTTCCTTATTCCTCTAAGGACAATTTTGACCGCTATCTGGTGATCCAGTCCTAGATCACCTTTGTACCCTCTTGCCAGACATGTGGCAAGGCACATATCAGGTGCGGTACTCAGCATGGCATACCGTATAGAGCCTATGACAAGAGCATAGGGGACGACCATCGTCCTTCCTCTTTCTTCTGCCGTGGTCAAGCTTTGAGTCTTACTCAACTTCAGACCTTACAACTCAGGTAAGAACCCCTTCTTTGACTGATCTATTTTGAACTCCTTCAAAAACATGTCAAGGTGTGCGTTCTTTGAAAGTATCATCAGGCGTCTTGATCTATTTCTATAGATCCTGATGCCCAATAAGCAGCTTTATCCAGGTATTCCTTTGAAAATCACTCTTCAAACAACCGTTTATGCTTTCCAGAAATTCTACATCATTTAGGATCAACAATATGTCATCCACATATACTTATCAGAAATGTTGTAGTGCTCCCACTCACTTTCTTGTAAATACAAGTTTCTAGCAAACATTGTATAAACCTAAAAGCTTTGATCACTCCATCAAAGCATATATTACGATTCCGAGATGCTTGCTCTAGTCCATAGAAGGATTGCTGGAGCCAGCATACCTTTTAGCATCCTTAGGATCGACAAAACCTTTTATTGTATCACATACAACTTTTTCTTACGAAAACTGGTAAGAAAACTTGCTTTGACATCCATCTGTTAGATTTCATAATCGAAAAATACAGCTAATGCTAACATGATTCCGACGGACGTAAGCATCGCTACAGGTGATAAATTCTCATCGTAGTCAACTCCTTGAACTTGTGAAAAGACTCTTTCCCACAAGTCGAGCTTCATAGACGGTAACATTACCGCCCACGTCCGTCTTCTTCTTAAAGATCCATTTATCTCAATGGCCTGCCGATCATCGGGCAAGTCCACCAAAGTCCATACTTTGTTCTGACACATGGATCCTATTTTGGATTTCATGGCTTCTAACCATTTGTCGGAATACGGGCCCACCATCGCTTCTCCATAGTTCGTAGGTTCACTGTTGTCTAACAACATGATATCTAACACAGGATTATCGTACCACTTAGGAGTAGTACATATCCTTGTCGACCTATGAGGTTTGATAGCAACTTGATCCGAAGCTTTCATGATCACTATCATTAACTTCCTATTCAACAGACGTAGGTGCCACAATAAACATCTTTCTGTGTTGCATCATTCTCTGGTTGAAATAAAGGTTCGACAACCTCATCAAGTTCTATCTTCCTCCCACTCAATTCTTTCGAGAGAAACTCCTTCTCGAGAAAGGACCCGTTCTTAGCGACAAACAATTTGCCCTCGGATCTGAGATAGAAGGTATACCCAACTGTCACCTTTGGGTATTCTATGAAGATGTGTTTGTCCGCTTTTGGGTTCAAACTTATCCGGCTGAAGCCTTAAGCATCGCAACCCCAAACATTTAAGAAACGACAACTTTGGTTTCTTGCCAAACCAATGTTCATATGATGTTGTCTCAACGGACTTAGATGGTGTCCTATCTAAAGTGAATGCAGCTGTCTCTAACGCATAACCTCAAAATGAAAACGGTAGATTGGTAAGAGACATCATAGATCGCACAATATCTCATAGGGTTCGATTACGACGTCCGGACACACCATTATGAAGGAAATATGCCCTAGAGGCAATAATAATGTTATTTTTTTATTTCCTTATATCATGATAAATGTTTATTATTCATGCTAGAATTGTATTATCCGGAAACATAATACTTGTGTGAATACATAGACAAACCAAACGTCACTAGTATGCCTCTACTTGACTAGCTCGTTAATCGAAGATGGTTATGTTTCCTAACCATAGACATGTGTTGTCATTTCATTAATGGGATCACATCATTAGGAGAATGATGTGATTGACATGACCCATTCCATTAGTTATTGGTTATTGACTCATCCCGGACTCCGAACAATCTCGTTCAATCTCGTTACCGGCAAGTCACTTTACTCGTGCTGTAATGCATGATCCCGTGATCAACCACTTGGTCACATTGAGCTCATTATGATGATGCATTACCGAGTGGGCCCAGAGATACCTCTCCGTCATACGAAGTGACAAATCCCAGTCTCGATTCGTGCCAACCCAACAGACACTTTCGGATATACCTGTGTTAGAAATATGCCTAGAGGCAATAATAAATTGATTATTATTATATTTCCTTGTTCATGATAATTGTTTATTATCCATGCTAGAATTGTATTGATAGGAAACTCAAATACATGTGTGGATACATAGACAACACCATGTCCCTAGTAAGCCTCTAGTTGACTAGCTCGTTGATCAATAGATGGTCACGGTTTCCTGACCATGGACATTGGATGTCGTTGATAACATGATCACATCATTAGGAGAATGATGTGATGGACAAGACCCAATCCTAAGCCTAGCACAAGATCATGTAGTTTGTATGCTAAAGCTTTTCTAATGTCAAGTATCATTTCCTTAGACCATGAGATTGTGCAACTCCCGGATACCGTAGGAGTGCTTTGGGTGTGCCAAACGTCACAACGTAACTGGGTGGCTATAAAGGTACACTACAGGTATCTCCGAAAGTGTCTGTTGGGTTGGCATGAATCAAGACTGGGATTTGTCACTCCGTGTAAACGGAGAGGTATCTCTGGGCCCACTTGGTAGGACATCATCATAATGTGCACAATGTGACCAAGGAGTTGATCACGGGATGATGTGTTACGAAACGAGTAAAGAGACTTGCCGGTAACGAGATTGAACAAGGTATCGGGATACCGACGATCGAATCTCGGGCAAGTATCGTACCGATAGACAAAGGGAATTGTATACGGGATTGATTAAGTCCTTGACATCGTGGTTCATCCGATGAGATCATCGTGGAACATGTGGGAGCCGACATGGGTATCCAGATCCCGCTGTTGGTTATTGACCGGAGAGTCATCTCGGTCATGTCTGCATGTCTCCCGAACCCGTAGGGTCTACACACTTAAGGTTCGGTGACGCTAGGGTTATAGAGATATTAGTATGCGATAACCCGAAAGTTGTTCGGAGTCCCGGATGAGATCCCGGACGTCATGAGGAGTTCCGGAATGGTCCGGAGGTAAAGAAGTATATATAGGAAGTGCTATTTCGGCCATCGGGACAAGTTTCGGGGTCACCGGTATTGTACCGGGACCACCGGAAGGGTCCCGGGGGTCCACCGGGTGGGGCCACCTGCCCCGGGGGGGCACATGGGCTGTAGGGGGTGCGCCTTGGCCTATATGGGCCAAGGGCACCAGCCCCTAGAGGCCCATGCGCCAAAGGGACAAGAGGAGGGGAGAGTCCTAAAGGGGGAAGGCACCTCCGAGGTGCCTTGGGGAGGATGGACTCCTCCCCCCCTTGGCCACACCCTTCCTTGGAGGAAGGGGCAAGGCTGCGCCCTCCCCCTCTCCCTTGGCCCTATATATAGTGGGGGGAAGGGAGGGCAACTGCACCTAAGCCCTGGCGCCTCCCTCTCCCTCCTATGACACATCTCCCTCCTCCCGCAGCGCTTGGCGAAGCCCTGTTGGAATCCCGCTACTTCCACCACCACGCCGTCGTGCTGCTGGATCTCCATCAACCTCTCCTTCCCCCTTGCTGGATCAAGAAGGAGGAGACGTCGCTGCTTCGTACGTGTGTTGAACGCGGAGGTGCCGTCCGTTCGGCACTAGGATCATCGGTGATTTGGATCACGACGAGTACGACTCCATCAACCCCGTTCACTTGAACGCTTCCGCTTAGCGATCTACAAGGGTATGTAGATGCACTCTCCTTCCCCTCGTTGCTGGTTTCTCCATAGATAGATCTTGGTGACACGTAGGAAAATTTTGAATTTATGCTACGTTCCCCAACAGTGGCATCATGAGCTAGGTCTATGCGTAGTTTCTATGCACGAGTAGAACACAAAGTAGTTGTGGGCGTTGATTTTGTTCAATATGCTTACCGTTACTAGTCCAATCTTGATTCGGTGGCATTGTGGGATGAAGCGGCCCGGACCGACCTTACACGTACTCTTACGTGAGACTGGTTCCACCGACTGACATGCACTAGTTGCATAAGGTGGCTAGCGGGTGTCTGTCTCTCCCACTTTAGTTGGATCGGATTTGATGAAAAGGGTCCTTATGAAGGGTAAATAGCAATTGGCATATCACGTTGTGGTTTTTGCGTAGGTAAGAAACGTTCTTGCTAGAAACCCATAGCAGCCACGTAAAACATGCAAACAACAATTAGAGGACGTCTAACTTGTTTTTGCAGGGTATGCTATGTGATGTGATATGGCCAAAGGATGTGATGAATGATATATGTGATGTATGAGATGATCATGTTCTTGTAATAGGAATCACGACTTGCATGTTGATGAGTATGACAACCGGCAGGAGCCATAGGAGTTGTCTTAATTTATTTATGACCTGCGTGTCAACATAAACGTCATGTAATTACTTTACTTTATTGCTAACCGTTAGCCATAGTAGTAGAAGTAATAGTTGGCGAGACAACTTCATGAAGACACGATGATGGAGATCATGATGATGGAGATCATGGTGTCATGCCGGTGACGATGATGATCATGGAGCCCCGAAGATGGAGATCAAAAGGAGCAATACGATATTGGCCATATCATGTCACTATTTGATTGCATGTGATGTTTATCATGTTTATACATCTTATTTGCTTAGAACGACGGTAGTAAATAAGATGATCCCTCATTAAAATTTCAAGAAAGTGTTCCCCCTAACTGTGCACCGTTGCGAAAGTTCATCGTTTCGAAGCACCACGTGATGATCGGGTGTGATAGATTCTTACGTTCGAATACAACGGGTGTTGACGAGCCTAGCATGTACAGACATGGCCTCGGAACACAAGAGACCGAAAGGTCGAGCATGAGTCGTATGGTAGATACGATCAACATGAAGATGTTCACCGATGATGACTAGTCCGTCTCACGTGATGATCGGACACGGCCTAGTTGACTCGGATCATGTAATCACTTAGATGACTAGAGGGATGTCTATCTGAGTGGGAGTTCATAAGATGAACTTAATTATCCTGAACATAGTCAAAAGGTCTTCGCAAATTATGCCGTGGCTCACGTTTCTGTTCTACTGTTTAGATATGTTCCTAGAGAAAATTTAGTTGAAAGTTGATAGTAGCAATTATGCGGACTAGGTCCGTAAACTGAGGATTGTCCTCATTGCTTCATAGAAGGCTTATGTCCTTAATGCACCGCTCAGTGTATTGAACCTCGAACGTCGTCTGTGGATGTTACGAACATCTGACATACACGTTTTGATGACTACATGATAGTTCAGTGCATAATGCTAAATGGTTTAGAATTGAGGCACCAAAGACGTTTTTGAAACATCGCAGAACATATGAGATGTTACAAGGACTGAAATTGGGATTTCAGGCTCGTGCCCACGTCAAGAGGTATAAGACCTCCGACGATTTTCTTAGCCTGCAACTAAGGGAGAAAAGCTCAATTGTTGAGCTTGTGCTCAGATTGTCTAAGTACAACAATCATTTGAATCGAGTGGGAGTTGATCTTCCAGATGAGATAGTGATGTTTCTTCGAAGTCATTACCACCAAGCTGCTAGAGCTTTGTGATGAACTATAATGTATCGGGGACATATATGATGTTCCTTGAGATATTCGCGATGTTTGACACCACAAAAGTAGAAATCAAGAAGGAGCATCAATTGTTGATGGTTGGTGAAACCACTAGTTTCAAGAAGGGCAAGGGCAAAAAGGGATGCTTCATGAAACAGCAAATCAGCTGCTGCTCTAGTGAAGAAACCCAAGGTTGAACCCAAACCCGAGACTAAGTGCTTCTGTAATAAGGGGAACAGCCACTGGAGCAGAATTACCCTAGATACTTGGTAGATGAGAAGGCTGGCAAGGTCGATAGAAGTATATTGGATATACATTATGTTGATGTGTACTTTACTAGTACTCCTAGTAGCACCAGGGTATTAGATACCGGTTCGGTTGCTAAGTGTTAGTAACTCGAAATAAAAGCTACGGAATAAACGGAGACTAGCTAAAGGTGAGCTGATGATATGTGTTGGAAGTGTTTCCAATGTTGATATGATCAAGCATCGCACGCTCCCTCTACCATCGAGATTGGTGTTTGTGTTGAGCATAGACATGATTGGATTATGTCTATCGCAATACGGTTATTCATTTAAGGAGAATAACGGTTACTCTGTTTATTTGAATAATACCTTCAATGGTCTTGTACCTAAAATGAATGGTTCATTGAATCTCGATCATAGTGATACACATGTTCATGCCAAAAGATATAAGATAGTAATGATAGTACCACCTACTTGTGGCACTGCCACTTAAGTCATATCGGTATAAAACACATGAAGAAGCTCCATGTTGATGGATCTTTGGACTCACTCATTTTTGAAAGGATTGAGACATGGGAACCATGTTTATTGGTAGATATGCATGAAGAAACTCTATACAGATGGATCGTTTGGACTCACTTAATTTTGAATCACTTGAGACATGCAAATCATACCACATGGGCAAGATGACTGAAAGCCTCATTTTCAGTAAAATGGAACTAGAAAGCAACTTGTTGGAAGTAATACATTTTGATGTGTGCAGTCCAATGAGTGCTGAGGCGTGTAGTGGATATCGTTATGTTCTTACTTCACAGATGATTTGAGTAGATGTTGAGTATATTTACTTGATGAATCACGAGTCTGAATTATTGAAAGGTTCAAGTAATTTCAGGGTGAAGTTGAAAGATCGTCGTGACAAGAGGATAAAAGATCTATGATATGATCATAGAGATGAATATCTGAATTACGAGTTTGGCACATAATTAAGACATTGTGGAAATTGTTTCACAACTAATACAGCCTGGAACACTGGTTTATTTTGTTCGTTACATAAGAATCAGTTTTAATTTTTGTGTACATTTTCTAAAATTTCATGGACATTGTTTTCAAATTCCCAAATATGTTTTGAATACACGATCATATTTTAAAAATCAAGAATTTTTATTTTATTATTTTTTAAATCGTGAATTTTTTAAATATGCAAACAGTTTTGTTTTTAAATCACGAACTTTTTATGATTTCTCAAATGTTTTCTGAATTCACAAACATTTTATGATGTATCTATATGTTTTTTAAATCATGTTTTTCTATAATATGCGAACAATTTTTTTAATCATGAACATTTTATGATCCCCTAATAAACTTTACAGATCACCTAATAAAACCTCTGCCTAAGCGATGGTTTATTTTGTTCGTTACATAAAAATCAGTTTTAATTTTTGTGTACATTTTCTAAAATTTCATGGACATTGTTTTCAAATTCCCAAATATGTTTTGAATACACGATCATATTTTAAAAATCAAGAATTTTTATTTTATTATTATTTAAATCGTGAATTTTTTAAATATGCAAACAGTTTTGTTTTTAAATCACGAACTTTTTATGATTTCTCAAATGTTTTCTGAACTTTTTAAATCATGTTTTTCTATAATATGCGAACAATTTTTTTAATCGTGAACATTTTATGATCCCCTAATAAACTTTACAGATCACCTAATAAAACCTCTGCCTAAGCGATGGTTTATTTTATTCGTTACATAAGAATCAGTTTTAATTTTTGTGTACATTTTCTAAAATTTCATGGACATTGTTTTCAAATTCCCAAATATGTTTTGAATACACGATCACATTTTAAAAATCAAGAATTTTTATTTTATTATTTTTTAAATCGTGAATTTTTTAAATATGCAAACAGTTTTGTTTTTAAATCACGAACTTTTTATGATTTCTCAAATGTTTTCTGAACTTTTTAAATCATGTTTTTCTATAATATGCGAACAATTTTTTTAATCGTGAACATTTTACGATCCCCTAATAAACTTTACAGATCACCTAATAAAACCTCTGCCTAAGCGATGGTTTATTTTGTTCGTTACATAAGAATCAGTTTTAATTTTTGTGTACATTTTCTAAAATTTCATGGACATTGTTTTCAAATTCCCAAATATGTTTTGAATACACGATCATATTTTAAAAATCAAGAATTTTTATTTTATTATTTTTTAAATCGTGAATTTTTTAAATATGCAAACAGTTTTGTTTTTAAATCACGAACTTTTTATGATTTCTCAAATGTTTTCTGAATTCACAAACATTTTATGATGTATCTATATATTTTTTCAGTACGCATAACTTTCTAGAAATTTGTGTTTTTGGCAATCCCATAGTAATTTAAAGAAAGAAAAACAGAAAAAAAAGAAAGGAAAAAAGCAAAAGAAAAACAGGGGCGTCAGTACGGGCCGGCCCATTACCGCCTGTATATTGCAGAAAAGGGAAGAAAAAGGGTACTACCAGGGGATCGAACCCTGGTGTCCCGTGCGGACAGCTTTGGCCTTAGCCACTGCACTGGCTTCCTACAACTGTTATATATTTGTATTGACGGTCCTATAAGAACCAAATTTGACGGTGATTTTAAATAAAAAAATAATCGTTTTCTTTACTTACCGGTGGCATGGTGGGTAAATAGGGACAACTTCAGGGGCAATTTATATGACGGACGACAGAAACCCAATTCTCTTTATTATTAAAAAAAATATTAGAAAATATGCCCGTGCGTTGCAACGGGAGAGACAAATTCTCACCGACAATCATGAAACTGTAAATGCACGGCTACCAATGACATAAACGCCCCCATCAATTTTACTTGTCTAGCTTATCTTGGGCATGATAGGTATTTATATGTAGTTACTATTGGTATGCACTGTAATCTAATGAAGTCATGCCTGGTAGTTATAGAAATGCATATTACTCTACACAGGTTACATAAGAAAAGTAACTTGATGTACTAAAACGTTAATTTCTTGTGATCTAATTATGGTAAACAAAATATGTCTATCTAATAAAATAAGACCAGTAGGCATGCAACATATGACACAAATCTAAATTTGGAATTAAACAAAAGGACGGTATAAAATGATATGAGATTCTATCCAACATGAAGCTGTCGAGTTTAAGAGGGGAAGTTTTTCTCTTCTTCTTTCCAAGAGCTAAGTTGAATTGAATAACTTATGTAAGGTTGATGGACTGTTGGCATTGCTCAAAGAAATATATTTTTATTTTTTTCCTTTTCAATAAAACATGATTATTTGGTATTTATTTTTAAAAAATAAAAATGTCGACAAAACTAATCCATTTTATTGAGTTGGAACATTTTTATAAGACTTACATTTTTTAACACGTGATTTTCCTGAAATTTTAATCTTTGGGCGCTGGCCAAAAGAGATGCATACAATTAGAGTGCACCACGAATTGAATCTAACACGCCCTACAACTGGATCTCCCTCTCCCATCAAATTTCAGTTTTAATAAGATTACTATCATCTCTAAGAACATTATGGAAGTAAAGTTATTTTACTAAAAGGGAAAAAATACAAATATCTAGAATAAAAAATGTGAAAAACTTTGAAACTTGCAAAAGTGGTTACGTTTTGTTGCTTTTAGCAAGTTCATGTTAGTTGTGTAAGGTGTGTAGATAATCTGAAAACTACGGCTCTTTTAATCTGAAGATATATATAGAAGAAACGATTCAGGTATGAAGGAAACTTCTTTCAACTTGTAGAACATGTTTGCCAGAGGAGAAAAAATTGATGTGTAAGAGTCCATATAGTGATATAGACGTGTCCGCATCCGTATCTTTCTGTATTTCAATTGATCGAGGGGATTTTAGTTACAACGGAAGAAAAAATTGGCATGTACTATATCTTACACCGTCGGTCCAGGTTTAATTAACTGCCCTCAGTCCAGATTTGTTGAAACCGTGAGCAAGGGAGAGGTGCACCCCGCAAAAAAAGGAGATGTGCACGGTAGGCCAACACTTGTTGGAACCTTGAGCAAGGGAGATGTGTCCCATACTTTTTAAAGCATTCCATCTGACAAAAAAAAGTCTGACTAATTAACTGAAAAGTGGTGTGTGCATTAAAAAAACTGAAAAGTTATGCATGCTTGCGAGATTAGCGTGGGGCAGCAGCAAATAAAAATACGCAATCGTTGCATGTGATTCTACAAAAATCCCATTTCATCCTGCACACTTTTTTCCATCACAAATCCACCAATCCAAGCCCAATCCCCTATTTAATTCGGTTTCGCTTTTTTCCATTAACTCCATCAATCCATGCGTTGGATGCGTGTTAAATTCCCACCAATCCAGGAATTCCATTAATGTCACCATGCATGTCCGAGTTTCTTCTTTCCAAATTCCTTCTTTATTAAGGCCCGAATAATCACCAATTTTTTCAGGCTTCTCTTTTGAAATTTCGGATCTCATCTTTCCTTTTAATTTCTTCCTTTCAAAGGCCCCGGCAATCACCTATTTTTGGTCGGGCCTCTCTTTCCCCCATTAACTACACCAACCGAGGCGTCTCATAATCTCGCCAAGTTTGCTTGTAATCTAGATGTAGGTAGACATGCGGATTTACTCCTTGGCGAGCGAGCGCTGCGACGCTCGATTCCCATGCGGGAATTGTTGGAACCGTGGGCCCCTTTTTCTTTCCTAATAAATCTCCCCCTAATCTAACCGTGGGGTCTTTCCTCAAATAAATCTCTCTTTCTTCCCCTGAGATCTCCCTCCAATCTCTCTCTCTCTCCTCCCTCTAATCTCTCTCCCCCCCTGATTTTAAGGCGGTGGGTGGGTGCATGCATCCTGCTTTTGTTTCATGGGCCTTACTTATGTTTACGGTTTGCATGCAAATTAAAAAAAGGAAATAAAGGAAAAGGAAACAACACATGGAACCGCTTCAATCTGGAACACAAGGCTGGTCGGAAAGCGAGCGCTCCGACGCGCGAGCGCTAATTAGCAACGCCCACATGCATGTTTGGTTGGGCATTCCTCACGACCCAAACCGTGTATCTATGACATTTGCTGATAATTAATAAAGTTTGGCGAGTTCTCAAAAAAAAAACCCGAGGCGTCCGATTAACTGAACCATGCATATCTCGTGGATTTTCCATCTTTTCTCTCCGTTAATTCCTTGTTCTTCTTTTTCAGAAGTGTGGCGGCGGGAAGTGTGAGAGTACAGGTCGTGAGATCAAATCCCTCCACAGGCTATTATTTTTTATTCGGAAGCCGATGGATCGCCGGCCCACTGCAAATTCTGGCCCATGAGGCATGTTTCTCTGTTGACACACTGCAGACTAATAAATCGGATATGTACGTTAATTTTAGTACCACCTCGTTAGCTGCTTCTTGGATAAAATCATCTAAGCGGGACGAAACTAAGAATATCACCTTGCTTTATTAGTAGGTATAGAGGTATAGATATAGATATAGATATAGAGTATAGATATAGATATAGATATAGATTAGATATTAGGTATAGGCATAGGTAAAGATAAAGATAAAGGATTAAGTCCTACCAGTTTTCGCTCAATATTGTTTTCAAGTCCTACCAGTACTCTTTTTTCAATTTTCTGAAGAAAAAAAACAAACTTTTAACTTTTTCACTAAAATAAAAAAATAAGTGGTACTACTACTTATAAATTGTAAATTGATCTAAACGCCTACCAATAAAAGAACTTGTAAATGTTTGTCAAACGAAGAAATCATTTAATTAACAGGTTTTCTCAACAACAACAAAACCTTAATCAACAGGTAGGGTCAGGAGGGGGGACCTTTGATCTACCCATGTACAGTGTGGCGGCGCTGAACGCGACATGGAAAATCGCTAAGAAGAAGACGAAGATGTGTAGTTGATGCATGGCATTTGCTGGTATCAGCGGCACCATACCCTGCATTTTTTGCATTGCAAATAAAGAAACGCCATTAATTGCTGCAGTTGGTTTATACTCAAATGAGTAATGAGTAATCTCACTATGTGGGAGTAGCGCAGGTCAGGTAGACCCGAAAGACGGCGACGACCATCACCATGCAAGTTGCAGGGTAGCATTGTCCCGGCAGCTCCTCGAGGGATGCAGATCATGGACATATAGTCCCCAGCAAGTGTTAGAATCAACGACATAAAACCCACGGTCATGAGCTCACTTTTCACCCTGTCGAGGGCGTCAAGCAGGGCCTTATTCTGCCGCTTGCCTACAGCCTTGTTCGGTTACACCCCTTCACAAGAGGATTGGAGGGGATTTGAGAAGGTTTTGACTTGTAGGGGATTAAATCCATTTCAATCCCTGCCAAACCCCCTCCAAATCCCTCCCAGCCGAACACAGCCTACAGGGGCGAACGCAAGTACAGGGTTGTGGGGGCAAATGCCCCCACTCGAATTTTTGGCCCTCTCATACTGGGCCTCTACTCTAGAGCTTTGCCCCCTCTCAGCCCGCTGTCTTTGCCCCCACTTGTTTGTTTTTTCTGGTTCTCCTTCGAAAGCCCATACTCTCAGAGACAACCAGCCCACCTAGGCAATGGCCTTGTCACATACGAACATCCATCAACCATCACGCATGTATACACGAACGTATTACTTTGCACGAAGCGGCGTCTTTGACAGTTTCGTGAATCACACGAACTAAGACCTGAGCCCTACCCCTCAAAAAAAAAAAAAAAGACCTGAGCCCTAGCTAAATGAAACTCGCCGCCTGCCGCCCAGACAAAACGCGATGCGCCCTTCCAAGCGCATCTCCCTTCTCCGGCAATCGCCTTGGATCTGCGTTGTGCAGGCTGGCCGGCCGGCCGGCTTGCGGATCTATGGCCCTTGCAATTTGTATCTGGGACGCTGTTTCTGCGCGATCGAGGTAAGTCCTAGGGCATGTTCATCTTTTCTAGATTCAGTTCAAATTTATAAATTGTTGTCTTTTTCGATTTCCATGTTAGTAATTGAATGAGTTTTATTTAGGATATATACTCTGTACAGCATACCAATTGATAATCAGGTTGATTGATTCTAGCATCATGGAATATTTTTTTACAAAATAAGTTTGAGTATGCGAGAGTGGAATAAATCTATAGGGACTATCTGCCTTCATGTATGATATTTTATTTAATGCCTCAACTTTGTGATTGGCAAGGGAGCTAATGGAGGTTTCTCTTAGGTTCCTCCGAATCCATCTAAAAGTAAGAGAATATACAGATTTCAATCGCAATCATCATAACAAATTAGGAGATAGTACTTTGCATGGGGAACTTATGAGCCTCATGCATCCAAATTTCAACCTAGAATGATTGAAAAAACCTCCCCCATCCATTGAGATTGTTCTCGCTCTGAAGTTCAGGAATATTGCTTTACGTAAGAAGATGTGAGTGATGATTCTTTTCTGAGTCATAGCCTCATTTGCTTTGCAGAAGTGAAATCTTGGATACCATCCCTAATGAATGATAGTTAAAGCTTCCATGGAAAAAATTGTTGTGCGATGAAATGGAGGGGAGGTAATGGGCTTAAATGTATTTATTTATTCATGTTTAAATTCTACCTTTTTGCCTGTGAATTCTCCCTTGTTTTGAACATGTACCTTTTCTCTTACGGATTGAAGGCTAGAAATTTTGTTCAAGAAGATTAGGAACAACATATTGCTATTTTTCAAGTCACTGTGTCTTAAATGGTTAGTTTACTTTGACTTTGCAACAAACTTGTCGTAGTTATGTGTGTGCAGAAATTATATTGTAAGGAAATATATATTTTTGCTTATTATTCTTAGTCACTATACATGCTTGTGTGGTTGTGTGGTTACTTTTTAAACTGATCTAACCATTAGTTTGTACACATCTCTCCGTAAAACAAAGTTCACTACACATCTTTGCCCCCTCTCAGTTTTCATCCTGGATCCGCCCCTGCTTGCCTAGCCACTAAATCAGCAACAAACAAGCGAACAATTAATCGCCAATAAGTAAATAGGCAATGAATTGCTTAATACTAGTACATCATATTTAGTTTTCTTTTTTCTTTTTCTTTTTGTTTTTTGAAAGTAGGATGACAGGACTAAAATTAGTACTACTCTCTCTCTCTCTCTCTCTCTCTCTCTATTCCCACATGTGTAAGGTGTGTTTGATTGTTTTCACTATATAAAATAAAAAAAACGGCAACAGAGATAAAGTGCGCTCGTGGCTGTTGGTGCTGCGTGCGCCATGAATGCTTATCAGTCTGAGCCTATCACAAATGTTTAGTAATGTTTAGTAATGTTTGCTGCACTGCCTTTTGATGTTCTTAAACATTCACAAATGTCATATGGTGCTTTTTTCTTCTGTGAGAATAGTATCTTCGACAATGAATCTAGTGAAAAATAAGTTCCTAGGTCCATCACTGCATCATATTTAGTAATGTTTGCTGCACTGCCTTTTGATGTTCTTAAACGTTCACAAATGTCATATGATGCTTTTTTCTTCTGTTAAAATAGTACATTCGACAATGAATCTAGTGAAAAATAAGTTCCTAGGTCCATCACTGCATCATATTTAGTAATGTTTGCTGCACTGTCTTTTGATATTCTTAAACATTCACAAATGTCATATGATGCTTTTTTCTTCTGTTAAAATAGTATTTTCGACAATGCATCTAGTGAACAATAAACTCCTAGGTCCATCACTACATCCACCTCGTCCTTTCCCTCAATTCCCTCCTGCTTTCCAGTATTCGCTGGTTATTCATCACCCGTTGATCCCAATTCGAGTATTTTCCCTGCAGCACGATGGCCGAAGAGGACGTTGACTGGACATAGGTGTTTGATCGGGGCGCACACGACCGAATATCATCTGATCCAGCAATCTACACGCGGCAAGCACCCAATGGAGATCTCCGGTGGAGCCTTCCATGACTCTTCAATGGCCAGATCAATGAGGAACGACATCAAACAGAACACCGTCTTGGCGCTAGAAGAACCCTAGGACCAGCACGGGAGGGGAACAGATCTGGGTCAGGAAGTCTAGATCCGCCGCCAACCAGCAACCATGGTCGGCCCCCACGCTGCCCTCGCAGCCGTGGTGGCACAGCCGCCGCCGGATCCCACGGGTCCGTCGCCCCAGCGCTCCATCTCCGCCGTCATGCCGGGCGCCCATGGGCGCCACCATGCCTTGGCCAGCGGCCCCCACACGAGAGTGGGAGGAGAGCCCGGCGTCCGCTGTTCGCCGGGCGAGCTTTGCTCACTTGCCTCCTCCGGCAGCAGCGGGGAAGGGGGATCGGGGGCGGTGGCGGCGGCTAGGGTTCGCCCGAGCCGCCCCCCTGAGGTGACGCGAGCGAAGGGTGAGAAGTTGTCCCTCACTTAGGTTTTCAAACTCAGAGTCTATATATCTAATATCGAGAGTTTCTAAAAGGCCGATTTAGGATAAAATGATAGTCAGATCATCTCAATTTTCTGCCACTGCCACATAAGCAGAACTCCAGTACTACCAACCAAAAAGCATCCCAGTGCTCTCTTTCAAAAATCCCTCTCTGGTAGCCACCCCTTCATAAATTTAAACTTGTTCTGCAGGAGTTTGCATTTGGATTAGACTTTTTTTTTGCGGGCTCATTTGAATTAGACTTGGTCTCCGGCCAGGTAACTCGTCCCATCTCGAGTCGATAGGTAATACCAAATACGGAGTAGTTTCCAATAGTTTGAGGGGTTGTTTGAGAATTGAGATGTCTCCGGCTACTTCTCCTGTTCCGTAACAATAATTACCCTGCCCGCCGCCACGCTTCTCGCGACGCCGTTCGCCGGGTTTTCGCCTTGTTTAGAGCTTGGGCTCTCCTTTAGATCTCTTCCTGTGTGTTTGTGCTACCTAGCCGCCGTGAGCATAAATCCCAATGGCCACCGAGACTTTGGTCGGCGACGTGGACTTCGAGGGAGACGTCATCACCACCACCGTCACGTCCTCCGGCGCCGCAAGTGGAGAGCTAACTTTCACGTACCCTTATCCATGACTAGTTTTTTGGTGATATTTTAGTCCTTTATATCCCTCTTTATGAACTCCTCTCTTGCCATGTTTATTCTACCTTGATCTCTCTTGGCATTATCAACCCATTTTAAGCAGCCGTTATGCATTGGCGCATGCGTTAAAAAAAGGAAACCGATAAACCCACAAACAAAAAAGCAAAATACTTAACCAGACCTAAAAAAAAGAAAGAAACAAAGAAAACCAAATATAATGAAGAAAGAAAGTAAAACTGAGAGAAAAACATTCAAAAAACAAAGAAAACCAAAGTAAAAAAATAAGGAACAAAAGATTAAAAAACATGAAAAAAAATAAAAATGCAAAAAGGAAGCAAAGAATGAAAAATTGACGAAAACCGGACCGATCGAACGTACGGCAATGGTACGAGTCGCAGCAACTACTGCGCTAAATGGGCTAACCCACTATTGTGTTAAACATAGGCGATTCCTATTCGAACGCGGTACGGGCGACACATAGCTGTCGCATGGTCAAAGCAACGAAACGTTGTGTAGACATACAAATTGGCCAGTCCACTCGGGTGGAAGACCTTCGCTTACATGGGTGATAGCTCTTTACGGAAAACTCTATTTGCCGCATCCTATTTAGCGTTGAAGGCGTCCCTTCCTTCGGCACCGACAATTAGCGAACACAGAAGCACCTATGGCAACATAGTGTCCCAATCAAGATTTCTCACATCACCAGTTTAAGGAACCTTTTAAGGTTCCCTTCGGATTTTTTAGGCTGGTCTCCCTGTTTTCTCAAAATACAATTGTCATGATGATTTTAATTTTTGAACATAAAAATCACAAACAATTCTCAAACATATGGACATTTTTCAATTTCATGATTTGTTTTTCAAATCCATGTATACATTTTCAAATTTATGAATATTTCTCAAATCCATGAACTATTTTAAAATTTGTGAACTTTGAAAACACAATGAACTTTTTATGAACCTGTGAAATTACCAAAATACATGAACTTTTTATAATTTCATGAACATATTTTCAAATAATCAAAAATGTCCATGTGTACAAGAAAAACGTTTGGTTTGTGCCCTAAAAATGTACATTATATATTAAGAAAAATATAAATTTTTTTATAAAAAACAAAGCTGACTAAACCAAAAAAATAACAAACAAAAAAGCAAAACACTGAAGAAAACACAGAAACAAATAAAACCAAATATAATGAGAAAAGTAGGAAATCCATTTAGGAAACAAAGAAAACCAAAGTAAAATTGAAGAAAAACAGAAAAGAAATATCAAGAAAACGAAAATATAACACAACAAAAAAACGGAAAACATTTTTTTATATTTTTTATATTTCCATCCCCACCAAAAACAGAAACTTGCTGCCAAGACCCTAACATTTTGCATTCAACACCCTAAAACTTATTTTACCTCACAAACAAGGACAAAATTTCGGCCAGAAATTTCGGCAGCATAACACATGTGGTGGAAATTTGAGAAGTATCGAAACAATGGAACTATATATCACATAGTGTTTGCGAGTAGAAATACAACAACTCGAGTGCTTTGCCTCATCCTATACCATCCATCAATACCACTACCAGGATGGATGATATCCAAGTACCTACCTACCTACCTATCTACTCCAATGCATCCATCCTACCAACACAGCACAACAATTCTTGAAACAACTAATCTCGACGAACAGCAACAAACGGTTCCATCCATCATGTCCTCGGGCTTCACCACCACGACCTCCGTCGGTCCATCCTTATTCGGTCGCACCACAAGATAACAAGAGCCCAACAGCAACTGGGCGACGCCAACAAAGCTTTCGACGCATCATTGCACAGGCACCTGCACACCAGTCCGGTCCGGTAAACATTAGTACCTACCGGTTTGCAACATATATGATATTATAGCATCGACAGGACAACATCAGCAGCAGATGTCATATTACCCAGCAAGCTACATTTTACTAGATGACAGTCGCACAACCAGACCACAACCTGTACGTACCAGTTGAGTTTAGTTTAGCTCCTTCCTTAAATCAGTAAGTAAATTTTCCTATATATTCAGGCAAGACATGTATATACTACGTTGGTAGTGGCAGCATACATCAATCATCCTTTCACTGTGGAGATTTAGTTGGGGGCTGATTGATTAATCCAGTCTAGCTCTTCTAGCTGGAGTGCATGCAGCACAACACCCAACTACAGCAGCAAAAGAGAAGCTCACAGGAACATAACATGCCAAGTAACTTACTCCCTCCGTTCGGAATTATTTGTCTTGGATATGGATGTATCTAGAACTAAAATACATATAGATACATCCATTTCTGCGACAAGTAATTCCGAACGGAGGGAGTACTTGATAAGGACAAGTCTGTTTACCAATAATGCTAGAACAAGGCCCTTTGTAAAACTAAAACATACTAGAAATGAGGCCTTCCGTAGCCAGAGACAAACGAGACAGTGAACAACAAGCATCCCTTTCACGGGAGAAAACTGAGGCCCTTGTACTGACAAAATAAAGCATAGATTGCACTCCAGTAGTGAACTGCTAAACACTAAAGATACGACAAACAAGCCACATTGAAATCAATGTGAAGTGGTAGCCCGTTACATAAGCAGATTTATTTTTGATCAAAATTGCTTTTCACACAAGCACTTGCAAGAAAGGGAAGGAAGGAGAGGAGGACATACCTCCGCTGGGACCTTGTCTACGACATGCAGCTCGTCGGGAAGGGGTCGGAGATGCTGCTGTTGTAAACTTCCGGTCTTCTATGGGAGGCCGAGGCACCACGTCGAAGGCCAGCAAGAGGGTGCATGTATAGGCCTGAATCCTGGCGACAAACACAAACAAGAGGAATCACATGACATAGGCATAAAGGAAGGGCAGTATCTATCTAGTTGAGATGCCGCTGCCAGCTAAGAAGCAGTCAAGCTATACAAAATGCAAGTAAATTATCTGCAGAAATAGCCATTCTTAAAACAGTGAGGATCTCCCCTAAAAAACTGTGAAAATTACTCTTGTGGCCAATGTTAGCAAACTACTCTAGAATCTAACAAGGACATCATGAATTCGTTATATGCAACATCACGGCACACAAAGAGAAGCAATTCGTAATTTCAAAACATAGTTGAATATCAGAGCAGCACTTTTGGCACTCAAACTGGCATATGTCTTTGTGTAGGCCTAGGGTGCACCAACTTGTAATCTCACAATTGAACAAAACAGCAACGTTCCATCTCAAGAAGCGGAGCCTAAGACCATATCAAGTGTCAAACAAAACAAAAAGCTAAAAAGAAAAGCAAGCAGCTCCAGTGGTCGATAGCAACAGCAAGAACGCACCATCTATCTAAACATATGAACCAACAAAATCAAAAGAATCAGCAGAAAAGCAATCTATCTTCTCTAGAGAATGAAACGGTCAACCATGGCCTCGAAAAATAGATCCCAGTCACCGGGCAAAAAATTTTAACAAGCCGTGCGTACATTGGCTCCCAGCTGCCTTCCACTCCCCACCCCTCCCTATTCCACTACACCCATAAACCGCGACCCGAGCCGCCAAACACACACAGATTCATTTCATTTCATTGCTATCAAATTCATTATTGTCCAGATTTTATCATAAATCTGTTAGTTGATAACACGAAATAAAGGTATATATGATCCATCTATGCATGGCATAAGTGACGAGCATAACAATGGTGGTACAACAGGTGAATTTTTCGTTTCCCGACCTATACAATCAATACCAGTACCGAGATGGATGATTTCTTAAGAGATACTACGACTCCGATCTCATTTTCCTACGAAAGCGTTCACAATTCAGAAAAGAACAAGACAAACTAACTTACTTGACGGCGACAATGCTCCATCCATCATCATGGCCTCGGGCTTCACCATGACGACGTTCATCTGTCCTTCTTCACTCACACCACAAGCTAAGGAGAGCCAGACAGCATCACTTGAATACAAAACACCAACCCATCAATCAGGCCCGAGTCGGGAACACCACCAGAACATTCAGCAGCAACCCAAAATGCACAAGCTCAGTTTTACACCATCCATCCATCTTCTTGCCCTCCGCAAGAACAGTCTCCCCCTACCTGGGCAGAGAGAGAAAGAAAGTGAGATTATTATACCAGCCCATCCAAAACTTCCCTATGTGTCACAATAAAAGAAAACAATGAGACCTTTGTCTACACTCCCAAAGTCGGCCATAAAAACATAAATAGGAGAGCGCCTAGTCCAAAAGCAACAACAGAAACACTGGCTGATTCAGCAAAATAATCAACGACATTGAGCTAGGGAACAAGAACTAGAGGATGCAACCTGAAGACTAAGGCATCGACTACAAAATAAACTTTCGCATACTATAGCGAGCAGAAAGCCGATTCGCCACTTGATGCATCTCAGCAAACAGAAAAATACTGGCGACACTAAGTCCCATTCTACATGGATTATCATTGGTGACACTCAATGACAAGAGGATAAAAATGACCTAAACATGGGCACTCCATTTGAACCAGGGCACCATCATAGCGTTTCAGTCTAAAATCATCATTTCACTATTGGTAGTGGCAGCATACATCAATCATCCTTTCACTGTTGAGAATTAGTTGGGGGCTGATTAATTAATCCAGTCTAGCTCTTCTAGCTAGATGGACAAGGAAAAACTGGGTGCACGCAACACAGCACTACCCAACTACAGCAGAAAAGAGAAACTCACCGGAACATAACATGCCAAGCAACTTACTTGATAAGCACAAGTCTGTTTCCCAATAATTGCTAGGACAGGATCCTTTCGTAAACCAAAAACATACTACAAATGAGGCCTTCCATAGCCAGAGACAAACGAGACAGTGAACAACCAGCAGGTGGGAGATAAACTGACATGATATGGAACACTAATGATACAACAAACAAGCCATGTTGAAATCAATGTGAAGTGGCAGTCCGTTAAATAAGCAGATTTATTTTTGATCAAAATTGCTTTTCACACAAGCAATTGACAGGAAAGGGAAGGAAGGGGAGGAGAAAATACCTTGACTGGGACCTCGTCTACGACCTGCAGCTCGTCAGGAAGGGGTCAAAGATGCTGCTCCTACTGCAAACTTCCGGTCTTTCGTCGGAGGCCGACGCACCACAGCAAAGGCCAGTAAGAGGGTGCAAGTATAGACTTGAATCCTGGGAACAAACACAAACAAGAGGAATCAGGAAGGTGCGACGCAGGTTGTAGTTGAGGCAAAGGTACGAACTGGACCATGCCAAAACTCACAAATCAGAGCACAACATCCAGCATCCATACACAGAAGAGAAGAGGCATGATAAAATTGTCACAAAATCTATCAAAGATGTGAAGCGAGAGCACTAAAACTTCAGACTGGAGAAAACAACACATACTATTGAAACTCAATAGTTTCAGCGGCAGCCAAAAGCTTATCCAAGGTTTACATAACGTCAAAGAAATAGCCGCGAAATAACCTGGAGGTACTCCAAAACAGTACATATAGTTTGAGCTATCACAATGTTGACCAAACTAAAATTTGAAAGCAAAAACTATGTTCTGGACTATCAAAACTTTGACGTCATTGTGTACATGAAGTAGCAACGCAATGGCTGAGGGTAGCATTGCCAGCGTAAGTATGAAACTGCCAGGAACAAGTACTTCGACCAGTATTGCTCCACTCAAGCCTAGAGAACCCCGTTTGGAAAATGTATAGATGGCATATAATCAAGCAGGACGTATATGTGTGTGTAACGAGACAAAACATAATGCTCTGACAAATAAATTTACCTAAAAATACTGGATCCACACAAGTTCACATCATCGGAATCACCAAGACAATGGGATGAAACTGCAATTAAGACGTGAAAAATAGATTGATTGGGGTGGGTACAGGATCATAGGAACACATGGTCTTGAAAGAAGAAGGCCAGCATGTCTCTGGGCCAGAATAAATTATAATGAAACAGTGAGTGTCTTCAACAAACAAAAAAAAGCGACTGCACCTACACAATTGTACTCTTCTTCTAGAACCAGTGATGCTGCCACCAAGGGAGCAAGAGTTCCTAACATGGTTGTATTGAATGAGTTACTACAGGTTGAACAAATCAAATTGATTTCTAGAACTATGTAAGGTTGTGTTGCATCAAATTCACTTTCACATGCCACCAAAGTAGATTCCAAGCAAGTAAAAACACATATAAAAAAGAGACAAGGTCACCTCATCTGGACGGTTTGGGTTTGCAGCAATCTATGGCAAGCATTTGGCAGCTTCAGTTTAGCCTTCGCTAGCTGCTCTTGCCAGCGAATTATTGACACCATTCACATTAGCTCTAGCCTATCAAATGTACATGCAGAAGACAATATAAACATAGTCTCTCCATACAAATAGAAGATCATAGCTGATACAAGCAACCATAGCATAAGTAGTTAATCATACACAGAGCCTATCTTGCAAAAGAAGATGAAACTAGAAAAGATGAAACCAGGAACAACCAAGCAAAAACATGAAACCAGAATAATTTACCTTCAGATTCAGACTCCAAAAGCAAAACATTCTCGGGGCAAATAAACACAAAAAACAAGAATCCAGTGAAACCAGAAGTACTGTTCAGTGGTGATCAGATTCTATGGGTGTATAGGAGTCATTCATGGGGATCTCCGGTAAGTACGAGGAATGTTTCATAATCACTGCACCACCAAAGGGCAAATCAGAAGTACCATAAGAACGCAAATGATAGAAGCACAGAGATTAAACTAGAATTTGGCGCGTGTGTAACACAAGATCCATGTAGACGGATTTGTGCTCTAAGAAATATCTGAATACAAAAACACCAGAAATAAGCTCATTCTTCTTGTAACATTCCGTCTTTGATCTATCATGTTCAGTCAGGTTAAAAGATTCATCGGTTTGGAAGCAAACATTCTATGCCTAGTTTACACATGTATATTAAGACCACCTTACTCGGTAGCGACCTAATCCAACATATTCAGACCCATCTAACGATATTTGGAGTGAGAATCGTGATATAAACTCCTAGGCCTGAGATGGAGCTAATACTTCTCCGTTGCAAAAAGGGCGTGACATCACAGAGACACCTCAGACACAAATTACCCATAAAACTTGTGTCTCATCTGCGTCAACAATGCTCCTCCTAGAAAGAGCAGCGGGAACAAGAAAAACAATAGATTTCGAAAGAAACTACATCATGAAAAGAATGATTTCTGGTACCAACTTACAAAGAAAAACTGCGACATTTTCAACAAGAAATAGCTAAAAACAAACCCGTTACTTTCTCATAACGAAAAAGGGATGATGATCAGGTTCAATTCAGTACTGTGGCCATCATGTTGGCAAATCAAACCAATGTGGGAATTAATCATTTATCATCTCGCCTCCACCGATTAAATTAGGAAATGAAGAGATGAAATTACTCTACATTGAACAAGGCAAGCCAAGCAAAAACAGTTTGGCTTTTTCATGGAAAGAGGATGATCGGATTCGGTTCAGTAAACGTCTCATTCTTGGACAATTAATCTAAAATCCAAATCTTTTTTTTAAAGAAAGATACCAAGAGCGCAAAAGAAATAAATGATGCAAGATGGATGAGATCTCCAAGGTGAAAAAAGTGACATCACAGAAATGCCTCAGGCGCAAATTACCCATAAACTCATGTCTCCTCACCTGCGTCAAGAGAGCCTATTTCAACAACAACAAAAATTGAAATTCTCCGATATGAGAGAACAAAACTCGGTAGATCATATGATTAGGTAGAGCTAATACGTGATTCCATGGACATCATATGGTCCATCAACGAAATAATTCAATCCTCATTTCACCCAAAAAGAAACAAATTAGGGAAAAATCACATAGGAAGAGAATATTATCAAGGATGCATCATATCTCCAAGGTGAAAAGAGTGACATCACAGGGACGCCTCAGATGCAAATTACCCATAAAACTTGTGTCTCGTCATCTGCAAAAACAATGCTCCTCCAAGAAATAGCAGCAAGAACAAGAAAAAGAAAAAAAACTAGAAATACCAAGAGAAACTACAACCAGAAGAAAGGAATAACAGGCATGCAAAGAATGACAAGTCTTGCAGCACAGCAAAGGTTTTCGTTGAGGCTCGCTACTAAGCTCATTTCTAAATTCAAAGATACAACCTTTATGGTTTATTTTTAGATTATTACACTGAAATAATTTCTTTCAGTATCAACCCAGGGACTATGATCAGATTTGGTTCAAAATTCAGACCATCAAGCATGCTAATAAAACCAGTAGAGAAACTAATCATTCATTATCTATCTGGCTATTAACTTAGAAAATAACCATCTATAGAATAAATGAAATTACTCTACCAAAAACATCGGATTTAGGAAACACACATTGGTTTTCTTTTTTGCGGAAAAGAGGATGATCAGATTCGGTTCAGTATTTGAGGCCATCATATCGGCCAATCAAACCAATAGGGAAATTAATCTCATTCATCATCTCATCTCTCACCAATTAAACGAAAAATTATTATTATTTAATAGAAATTACTAGGAGGGAAAAAATAAAACAGTGAGGGCACCGACATCAGATCTCCAAGGTGAAAAGAGTGGGACATCACATAAATGCCTTAGAAGCAAATTACCCATAAAAACACGTGTCTCCTCATCCGTGTCAGCTACGCCCATTTCAACCAAAAAACTATCAAATTCAATTAGAAAACAAGGTTTCTAATTTCAAATATCATACATTGCTAGTTAGTTTTACAACAGCACTAAAATAATTTTTGGTACCATCCTGGAACAAAAAACACCATATCTTTGAAGCTGGAAAAGCTTAAAAGAAATTCATTTCTTTTCATATCAAACCATAGAGGATGATCAGATTCGGTTCAGTATTTAGGCCATCATGTTACCAATCAAACCAGTAGGTAAATTAATCATTCATTATCTCATCTCCGTTTATTGAACTATGAAATAAGTCTACTGAACAAACGAAATTGCTTTACAAATAACATGGTTAAGGAACATGATGAGGGCAAGCAGAAACACATTGTTTTTCGGGTAAACAAGAAGATGATCATATTCGGTTCAGTATTGAGGCCATCATATCGCCCAATCAAACCAATAGGGAAATTAATCCCATTCGTCATCTCATCTCTCACCACTTAAAACCCATTTTTTTTAAAAAGATAAGCACCAAGAACACAAAAAACGCGTGTCGGGGATGCATCACATCTCCAAGGTCAAAAACAGTGTGGCATCACACAACTGCCTCAAGACGTAAATTACCCATATACTTGTGTCTCCTCATCTGCATCGACAACACTCTTTCAACAACAAAAATAAAGAAACTGACAACAAATTAAATAAGAAAAATTAGACAAATTGCAAAGTTTTCTTTTATTCAAGACACAAAATAAAAACCAGTATGGGATATGATCAGATAGAGCTAATGCATGATTCATTGGACATCATATCATCCATCAATAATGTAATTATATCCTCATCTCACTAGCCAGTGCAACTACATATAACAGGAACATACTTCATCACACGTGAGAGACATAAGTGTTCATCATACACAAACAAACAGGGAGAAAAATTCTTCATTTTCCTTAACCAAAAGATGCTGATGCGTATTCATAGAAATTGAACATCGGAAAGGGACGCGTGCTCCAGTTTTAGTCAAAGTTTAACCATGATCACTTATTCATGGTAATGATAAAATATTAGAGCAAGCAGCAGCACTAACACATCAGCATATATACTTAGGCTTTCATCCTAGACAATTTCATCATTATACAAGGTACATATGACAAGATTAGATGAACAGAGGAGTGGAAACACCACGATCAAGTACAGTACCTAGTCTGTTCTTAGACAACTCTACATAGACTGGGGCAAGCAAAGAGAAGAAATATGTTGCTTTTAGACTCGGGAATTCATTCAGTTTGATTTGCAAGCAGTTCAAACAAGCAGGACAGCATGGAGTCCACGGCTTAGATTGTTGAGGTGCGCTTATGTTACTGCCAGCATACCTACACAAGATTCCTCTTGGCATCAGGTCTCCTCTTTCTCCGCATATTTGCCAACTCCTGGGATGTCCCAAAATGCGACTATCAGGCCATTACTGTCAACAGCTCAACAAATAATGGTGCAACAAGAAACATGAGTCGCAATGAAGAAAAACCTGTTCTGAATTCTGATTCAAATGTGAAGAGGTTCCAATTGACTGATGAAGCATGAGGTCTTGCGCGCTTCCGTTTGGTTCTGAGGTACCTACAAGCATCCATAACATTGTATACCACACATGAATGGTCCTGTCAAAGTGGGAGATGAATGAATGAACTTGCTAACACATGTAAACACAAACCTGGAACATCTGCTGGTAACATCACTGGCACCAAAACACCATTTCCAAATGCCCCTCTGAAATTATAAATAGGCAAGAGTTAACTTTACAGCACGTGTTTTGAGAAATAATGTAGTCAGGAACTATGCATGATGCAGATGAATACGGGCAAGTGTCGAGTAGTACAGGCTATGGTTTCTAATGTTGATGTAAGAAAAGCCACCCGAGTATGCCGAAGATCTGTTTTTCTTGTGGTCGTGGTGCTTGCACAATGTGGCATTTTAGCCGATAAAGTCAACCATGTTTTAGACACAAAAGATTGAGGCCGAAGCACGAACCACAAGTGGCGCCACACAAACATGGACAAGTCATCCGTGTTTGTCACATGCATACATGGCTAGAGTACTTTGCAGATGGATATGAGCTAGCTAGGATAGGACCTCTCCTCTCTGAACTGAAGAAAGAAAGTTTCAGTTTAAAGAAAGTTTCAGTTTACATGTACGCCATGTGCAGTAAGCAAATTGGATTTCACCCAACCAGAGCATAGCATGAGAATGAGAGGGAGCAGAGAGATACCTCCCATGGCACTACGGTCATACAACACAGGTACAGGAAAAAGTACACCAAAGATTCAGTTAAGCCACACATTGCCACTCAGGACTAAGAACTACTCCCCCCGTGCTGAATTAATTGACTCAAATTTGTCTACATACCGATGTATCATCTAAGTCAGCTAATTTGTGACGGAGGTTGTAGATTGCAAGAATTTGATGCCATTTTGAGTGAACAATCCCAAGTGAGTGCTCTAAACAGAGCACCAAAATTCATCACAGATTCATTCGTCACCTGACTTAAGCATCTTACATAATCTCACAGCCCACCTCACTTGGGTCGTCTCTGTTGCACATCTGCTCGTGGCATCAAAGCGCCATTTTGAAATGCCTCTCTGAAATTATAAATAAGCAAGAGTTAACTTGACGGCACGTGTTTACAGAAATGATGTACTCGGGAACTATGCATCATACAGATGAATTGGGCAAGTGCTGAGTAGTTACGGGCTACGGAGCCTCTAATGTTGATTAAGAAAAGTACACACTAGAGCAGAGCGGCAAAAGAGAGGGCAAAATCAATAACCATTATTATATATACCAGAATCATCACGAGAAGCACAACGTTATATATACTGTTTCCCACTGAGGACAGAGAACCTGTTCGTACATGTAGTAGCCGCGCGTGCACACACATAGAGTGGTTAATATTTTAGATTTTTCATAAGAATGAAGAAAAGCTAAACTTTCAGTGCGTGCATGTCATGGTATGGGTAAAGTAATTTTCAGGTACGTGTGTGCACTTTGAGATTTCTGAAGAAGGAAAGTTTCAGTTTTCTGCAGTTTTTATTCTTCACGGCTCAGTTGTCCACTCTTCTCTGAGGAAGGAACAGAAGTTTCAGTTTTCTCCTCTCTGTATAAGTTGCAGTAAGCTTGCAAATTGGTTGGGCATAGACAACCAGAGAGAGCATGAGAGCGGAGAGAGAGACCTTCCATGGCGTTGGAGCAGCGCCAACCCAGGAAGAAGCAGACCCATCAGAAAAGAAGCGGTAGCCTTCCCTTCCTTGTAGGTGGTGCCCCTGACATGCGAGCATCAGGGAGTGAGGGAGGGGAGTGGCCGAGTCAAAAACTAGCAGAAGGAAGGGGAGTAGAAGAGGGACCTTGCATCTTGTGGTGTCGGAGTTCCCATGCAATTTCCAAATGCCTCTCTGAAATTATGAATAAGCAAGAGTTAACTTGACAGCAAGTGTTTTCAGAAAAGTTGTACTCAGGAAGTATGCATCATGCAGATGAATATGGCCAAGTGCCAACTAGTACGGGCTATGGAGCCTCTAATGTTGATGTAAGAAAAGCCATCCTAATGTTGCTAACACTCGAGCGCATGCATTTACAGCGCCCAACTAGACCAAAGTGGCAAAAGAGAGAAACAAGCTTGAGTGAAAAATCCACTAACTATTATATATACCGGAATCATCACGAGAAGCACAAGATTGTATATACTGTTTCCCCCTAAGGACTAAGAACTTGTTCATTTTTCCAACCGGGCTCTCACCCCTTTCCATTAATTTTTCAATCAACGAAAATACAGCAGTTTTTGTAGCCAAATATGTCTAGCAGTACAACCACCACACCTAACATAACGAAGCAAAACGCCCAGAGCGCAGATGAAACCGAAAGGGGAGAGCGAGTTGGCGCATCGTCAGGAAACCCACCGCAAGATGATTCTGGAACGAACCATCCGCCATGGGACGAAAACCTGACGACACAAACATCCACAGCTCAACTATGAACCCAAAAAGTCCCAGGATAATTCAAGCTGGAACATTACTGTAACTAAACGGAGAATAACTAGGAGACAAAAGACCCAGCGGGCATCCACCCCCAGTGGGAGATGACTAAGCAAAAGACGCAGAACTTCATCATCCAATCTGGATCCCCTCATTGTCTCCTAAGAGGAGCCTGCCTCGAGGAAACGATCTGTCCGCCAGAGCAGCAGCCGCATGCGCTAGCCTCTTCACTCCGGCCTGAAGCTTCTCCCTATCTTCTCCCTTAAGCAGACCTGCCCAGTACAACAAAAACGAACAGGCAGTGAAGACAGCCTCTAAAGGCGAACGAACAGTATGATTATCAAAGGTAACTTTATTGCGGAGTATTCAAATCCCCCAGCATATCGCAACAATAATCATCATATAAAAATGATTTCCGCCTGGAAAGAACTTATAGAGCCAAGCGAAACTTTGCCAAAGCGAGCGGGGGCAACATGACGCCCCAGCCATCATGCCCAGCACCCCCCAAACTGAACGGGCAAGCGAGCATGTGAAAAACAGATGATTCGCTGTTTCCATATTAGTGCAAAAGGAGCACATGGGATTCCCAGGCCAGTTCCTCGCACGCATATTGTCACGAGTAAGAACTGCATTCTGGAACAACTGCCAAAGAAAGATCTTAATTTTCAGAGGAATAGGTGCTTTCCACACCATCTTATAATTAGGGCCTGATAGATCTTTTTCCAACCATTCATATAATGATTTAGTATTAAATTTCCCTTTGTTGCCCCAGGCCCACATAACTTTATCTGGGGAGGTGCTCAACGAGAGTTTTCTAGCTTCCGTAACCATCCAGTACCACTGTTCTCCCAACACCCCAACCAATCTACGCCTAAAGCCAAGGACATAATTGTTTGCCACCCAGGATGCAACAGTGCAATCCTGCTCCTGGCATATACCAAACAAATCAGGAAAGTGATTCTTTAACACAATATTCTCGATCCACTGGTCATGCCAGACTCTAGCAAGGTTTCCACTCTCGATCACAATTTTTCTACCCGCCATATATGAGTCCTTTCATAATCGCTTTCCAACAGGGAGAATCTGAAAAGCGACTCTGTACGTTAGCCACAGTTTTGTTCCTGAGGTAGCGAGCTTTGACTATACGTTGCCAAAGCCCATCTCTCGTATCTAATTTCCACCACCACTTAGCTAATAAAGCAACATTTTGCTTATGGAGATCTTTAATACCTAGCCCTCCTATTTTTTTCGATCGGCAAACTCTTGACCATTTAACCATATGGTAACCACGTTTCTTATTTTTTCTCCTCCAAAAGAAACGTCTACGATGTTTATCAAGCTTCTCAATGAAAGTCCTATTGAAAAGGAACATTGACATGAGGAAGGAGGGAATTCCATCCAAACTAGATCCTAACAGCGTCAATCTGGCTCCAGAAGATGCCGCATAAGCTACCCAGGCATCAAGCTTTTTGATAATTTTCCCATCAAGGAAGTCCAGATCCGCATTCCTGAGAGCAGAATATGTAACGGGGACTCCCAGATATTTCATAGGCAGAGTGCCCGCTTGACAACCAAACATGTCAGCATAAACTAAGTCAGTATCATTATCTCCCCCGATACTGAAAATCTCACTTTTTTCAAAGTTAATCTTAAGCCCTGACATAAGTTCAAAAAGATATAGCAAGAGTTTGATATTAACAGCTTTGCCAATATCATGCTCAAAACAAAGAACCGTGTCATCTGCATACTGCAGGATACTAACACCATTATCAATAAGATCAGCAGCTAATCCTTTAATGAGACCATTCTTTTGAGCAGCGAGAACCATTTTGGTCAAGCAATCAGCCGCAATATTGAACAAGAAAGGAGAGTGAGGATCCCCCTGCCTCACCCCCTTGGCACTTTGGATGTATGGTCCCACCTCGTCGTTAATCTTGACACTAATCGTGCCATCTTTTAGGATTTGAGAGACCCATCCACACCACTTAGAGTTAAATCCATGCTTCTTATGACAATCAAGCAAGAACTCCCAATTGACTTTATCGTAAGCTTTCTCGAAGTCAAGTTTAAGGACCACTCCACACTGTTTTTTGACATGGGTATAGTGCAGAATTTCGTGGAGGGATAGGATTCCATCCACTATGTGTCTCCCCTTAATAAAAGCATTTTGCTGGATACTAAACAGTTTATGCGCATATTTGCTAGCCCTAATATCCATAACTTTGGTGAGCAGTTTGTAAGGGCAACGGAGAAGACAAATAGGTCTATACTGCCGAATACTTTTAGCATCTGACGACTTAGGCAACAAAGTAATGATGCCATAGTTAAGTCTTCGAACATCTAGCTTGCCTGCATGAAACCAATCGAACAAGCATAGGAGATCACTGGCCACCACCTCCCAGCAGTGTTGATAAAATTCAGCAGGAATATCGTCTGGACCAGGGGCACGGTTAGATTTCATGTCGAACAGAGCATTTTTTATTTCCTCCAACGAGAAAGGACGGGTCAAGTCCTCATTGTCCGCTGGAGTAATCAACTCGTCCTGAGACCACAAAGAGGCATCAATCTGACACATGTTGCCAGGAGCCGGACCAAACAGGGTTTTATAATACTCAGTGGCATGGGCAAGTAAATTTTTAGTACCTTCAATAAGAGTGGACCCACACTCCAGGGAAATCATGGAATTTTTTCTACGACGACCATTCGCCACTTTATGAAAAAAATCAGTGTTGTTGTCCCCTTTCAATAACCACCTCTCATTAGAGAGTTGATGCCAGTGGAGCTCTTCTTCCACATACATATTATTCAGCTCAACTAGAATATCCAACTTCCTAGTATAAGCGTCCCCACATAAACCATCAGTTTCTTCCAGTTTTTCAAGCTCCTGCAAATCAAGCTTAATAATGTTCTTCCTAATCTTGTTATGACCAAACAAATTGGAGCCCCAGCCCTTAAAGAATTTCTTAATTCTCTTAAGCTTAATATTCAAGGAATCGATGGGGTTTAAAGTATACACTGGCTTAGTCCAAATCTCAGCAACCAGAGGGAGAAAGTCTGGATTACTGAGCCAGGCGTTATCAAACTTAAAGCATCTGCTACCCGGCGATCTAGATGAGGCATTCCCACCATCAACCAACAAAGGATTGTGGTCTGATATTTCTTTTGTCAACTTATAAACAGAAGCGAGAGGATATAAATCTTCCCAGTCAGGAGACATGAGAACTCTATCAAGTTTTTCTGGAGTCGGGTTTTTTTGTTTATTGGACCAGGTGTAACAACCACCAGTCATATAGATCTCTCTCAACCCAAGCAAGTGTATAACGGAGTTGAACACATCCAAGAAATGGGACATAGATGTTTTTTTGTTTTTTTCCCCACAATGTCTAATGATATTAAAATCTCCCCCAACTAGATACGGAATGTTTGTACTGTGACACATAGATGACAGTTCCGCAATGAATTCAGGCTTCTGTTCATCATGTGCCGCACCATAAACAATCATCAAAGCCCAGCTACAGTTCCTGCTCTTATCGAACAGGGTCAACTATAGGATGTATTTACCACATTTGGTCATAAGGATATCAAACTTATCCTTGCTAATACCACACAGGATGCCACCTGATTTCCCCCTAGAGGGATTCCACTCCCAACGAAATTTATGATTCGGATCAATCTGTCTGAAAAATGCAGGATTATAGACCTTCTTCATAGTCTCTTGAAGACCAATGAAATCTAAAGCATTGACATTGATCATGTCAATTAGGCAGGTGGACATACCTTTTTTTCCCACTCCTCTACAATTCCAAAAAACCCCTTTCATTTGTATCTTTCAGGTTTTCCTCTCGCTCTGGTAGGTCTGCCAGGATCCATAGCAGCCCTACCCATCTCGTTATTGTGCTGACTTCTAGTCACGGGTCTACTGGACTTGTTAGGGGATATAACTATCACCGTTTTCCTGCGATGATTTTTCTTTCTTTTGTTTTTAGACTGAACCAGGATAAATGGTTCGTCCATATTTCCACTATCATCATCCCATGTTAAAGAGAGGGGCACATCATTACCCAATCCATCATTGACAGTTATTTTCTGTGAATTAGCATCAATTTTTTCATGCAACGAATTTCTAGAGATTTCTAATTCACGCAGGATATCAACAGTAACAAAGTCATCATCGGGGATTTGCACTCCCATCAGAGCAGCACGCAATATAATAGCAGAATCAGATAAGGCAGAGAATTGATTTTTTGACTCGGATATATCCATACCTTCCAAATTACGTTTCCTCATTCTGTTTGCCGCCACATTCTCCACCCTCTCCAGCTTCTGCTTCTGTCTGTGTGAAACTTTCTTTTCACCACTCATGCAGTCATGGATTGGTGATCCAGAAGGAGATTCAACTGTATAAACACTACAGTTTTCTCCCCCTTCCACAGTTCCCTCCTCAAGAGGTACAATATGTGGAAGAGAAGGCCAAACCACATAATCTGACAAAGGAGGGAAAGCATTTCCATAAGTACATCCATCACGATACATAAACAAAGGTGAGGGAGGAATAGGAGTAATCATCCCCCAAGCACCTTTATGTATGCTGTTCACATTGCTGTGATATTCATTTCTTTCATCTCTATCCAGATCTTCAGTCATTTTGTCACAGGAACTTTTATCAGATTGAGAGCCACAATAAGATATTTTTTCAGCTGCATGTTCTCTGGCCATCGTCTCAATCAGAAGCTCTGTGGTGTTACCTTCCTCACTATCCTCCTCTTCTTCACTCTCAACTACTGCAGGAAGCCTCTGTATTCCCTTATCATAGTTCTGGGGGGGGGAATTACCAGTCATGGAAGCACTAGTCTCCCCCTGCCCCGTTGAAGAAGCAGGATATGAATCCATCCTTGCTTTCTTGGGGACAGAAGGTGATGCACTGCTGTCCACAGCAGTATAGGCTTGACTTTTCCCAGCACCCATAGTCACAACTTTTTCAACTTCATAAAAGAAATCATATATTTGCTCTCCCAGCACTCCTTCAGCTGAAGGAGGGATTTTCTCAACATCTATGCAGCCAAGAAGAATTCTAGCATACTCTGGTTTATGCACAGTCGATTCATCCACCTCTAATGTAATCCCCACTAGAGCCCCGGCATAAGCCACATGTTCAGTGCACCTTTTCTCTATGGGAATGTTGCGAACCCTAACCCACGCTTTTTCCAGCATGCCTTTAGCTCCAATCGAAGCGGTCCAAGGAGTAATGCATACCACAATATTCCCCTCTTTCAGCGGCAAGCGTTTCCCATAACAGCATGCTCTCTCAACTTCACTAGCATTAGGAAATCGCATCACATATTGAGCAGGGCCAATAGAACGGGCTGTACAACGCCATTTCCTTTTCCCAGGTTTTTTGGCAAATATAGCATTAAATTCCTGCTCAATATCCTTAACAGTAGCATCCCCTTCAACTACAGTAATCACCACATTATTGGGTTTTCCACACTATGCTTAGCTGCACACATATCAGGTATATAAAAGAAACCCTGACCAGGAGATTGAAAACCACACATGAAGGGGGTACACTCCCAAGGCCTCAGAACTTGGCAAAGTTGAGCCATATGACCTAGTTTGTTACACTTATCGCAGCGAATGGTAGGGCAACGAGGAGCGAAATGACCTGGGAGGGAGCAATTGATGCAGAGCTCGGTGTTGCCCTTGGTCGCCACATGCCCAGATGTTGGTGGTGGAGGCGGTTCCTTGGCGCCCGCCATCTTCTCCTTGCTCGCATCACTCATGGCCCGAGCAGCAGCTTCCCATCTGTCCGCAACTTCGCCACCACCAGATCTCGAATCTCCCGACGTCGCCGGTGGCGGATCTGGCCGCTGCCATACCATATGACGAGATTGGTTTGGCGGCGGAGCCTTGCGACCGCCATCGAATCCACCCCGCGCAGTGTTGTCGCGCCATCCGCCAGATCTCCCCCCGCCACGGTCACCCATCACGGTGCGCGGCACGCTCCCTGCCCGCTCAGCTCCAGCAACTTGGGCGAAGGATCGAACGTCGCCGCCGGCCTTGCCCCTCCACCAGCCAAAGGAATCAGGAGGGGATGAATTGGGAATGCAAACCCTAGGACGCTCCCATAGGTGCTTGAAGAGAGGAGCGAGGTGTGCGTCTCGTGTAGTTGGGGTAGGTGGGGAAAGTGAAGCATCTCCCCTCGCCTCCTCCGCACTAGAAGGCTCCACGCCAGATCCGGTGCTGGGTCCCGCCTGGCGGTCAGGTGGCCATGGAGATGTTCCCACGCGTCCTGCCGCCATTAGCGGATGGTTGGTGAGGTGCGGGGCCACCCCGGGCCGGTCCACGCCCGCCTGAATCTTCGTGAGCCCCCCGTGCACCGCGCCATGGACCGTGCACGTCTCCAGAGACCGCGCCTGAATTCTCGCAAAGTGACACGGTAGCGAGACGATGTCGCCGACGTCGATGAACTCCCCCGCCCGGAGAAAACGTGCATCCACCGTGACTCCGCGGTCATCGATCAGAATAATACGGAGAGCATCCCGCCGGAGCACCAGCTCGCCGTCATAGAACGTGAGCGAGCGCAGCTGCAGATTGGCAGCGTACAATACGCGCCATCTCTCGTCAGGTGTGTCGCCCTGTGTGTCGCGTGAGCACGACGCGCGGTGCGCCATCTTCTCAAGCTCGATACGGGAGTTCACCTGAGTTCACCTGAGATCTTCTCAAACTTGTTCATACATGTAGCAGCAGCACACAGAGAGTGGCTAGCTATACCAGTAATATTATTGATTTTCAGAAGAATGGAGAAGAGCTAAACTTTCAGTGCGTGCATGGCATGGCTAGAGTGCTTTGCAGGTGCGTGTGAACACTTTGAGTTTTCTGAAGGAAAGTTTCTGTTTTCTGCAGTTTCATTCTTCATGGCCTAAGAGGGAACCAAAATTTTAGTTTTCTGCAGTTAATAAGTTGCAGTGAGCCTGCAAGTTGGATGGGCGTGGAGAACCAGAGAGAGCATGAGAGGGAGAGAGAGCGGAGAGAGCATGAGAGGGAAGAAGCAGACCCATCGGAGCGAAGCGGTGGCTTTCCCTTCCTTGTAGGTGGTGTCCCTGACCTGCGAGCATCAGGGAGTGAGGGAGGGGAGCGACCGAATCAAAAACAAGAAGGAAGGGGAGTAGAAGAGGGACCATGCCTTGCATTCTGTGGTGTCGGAGTTCCCATGTCCTGTGAAGATGGCCGAGGTGGATCATCTTCCGGTGGCATCAAAACGCCATTTCCAAATGCCTCTCTGAAATTAAAAATAAGCAGGATTAACTTGACAGCACATGTAAATGATGCAGTCAGGAAGTATGCATCATGCAGATGAATACGGGGAAGTACCAACTAGTACGGGCTATGGAGCCTGTGGTGTTGATGTAAGAAAAGCTATCCGAGTAGTACATCTTGCACAATGTGGCATTTTAGCCGATAAAAGTCATTCTTATTTTAGACACAAAAGAAAAAGATTGAGGCTGAAGCACCAACCACAAGTGGCGCCACACAAACATGGATTAGGGAAACACTCGAGCGCACGCATTTACAGCGCCCAACTAGAGCAGAGCGGCAAAATTGAGAAACAAACTTGAGGGCAAAATCCAGTAACTACTATATATACCGGAATCATCACAAACCATCAGCACAAGATTATATATACCGTTTCAACAATAAGGACTGGAAACTTGTTCATATATGTAGCAGCAGCACGCACGCACATAGTGGCTAGCTTTGCCACTAATATTTTTGACTTTCAGAAGAATGACGAAAAGCTAAACTTGCAGTGCATGCATGGCATGGTGCGTGTGAACACTTGAGTTTTCTGAAGAAGAAAAGTTTCAGTTTTCTGCAATGAACAGCAGCTTATAAATAAGCAAGAGTTAACTTGACAGCATGTGTTTTCAGAAATGATGTAGTCAGGAACTATGCTTCATGCAGATGAATATGGGGAAGAGGAATCAGAGACATCAAGCTTTATTTTTTGTTCGACGGCTTGTCAGGGATGCTATTGGACTTCTCATCAAATTAATACGTCCCCGTCAACCAGGTCTTCGTAGAACTGCGGATCTACAATGGAGTATCACATATCCACGACTATTCTTGGATAAAAGCATATTGGCAAGAATGGAGTTGCCGAGTAGTACGGACTATGGAGCTTGATGTAAGAAAACTAGAGCAGAGCGGCAAAAGAGAGAAACAAAGCAAAATCCACTAACTACCATATATAGCCGAATCATCATGAGACGCACCAGATTATACATACTGTATCCCCCTAAGTACTGAGAACTTGTGCGTATCTGTAGCAGCAGCACACACGGAGTGGTTAATAGAGAAGGCTTAGCTCTGCCACTAATAATTTTGATTTTTCAGAAGAATGAAGAAAAGCTAAACTTTCAGTGAATGTGTGTTAACACTTTCAGTTTTCTGAAGAAGAAAAGCTTCAGGCTTATGCAGTTTTCATTCTTGAGGGCACGGTCAATATATGACGATAGTCTGATACAATTTCTCATTCACCTTGAAAGCGTTTTCTGGAATCATAAACCTTGTAGCCTTAGTTCTATGAAACATATACAGTTCTTTCTCAATAAGTTGCAGTAACACTGCGGACTGGATAAGCAAGAGTTTTCTCTGAAATTATACATAAGCAAGAGCTAACTTGACAGCAAGTGTTTTCAGAAATGTTGTACTCCGGAAGTATGCATCATGCAGATGAATATGGGCAAGTGTCGAGTAGTACGTGCTATGGAGCCTCTAATGTTGATGTAAGAAAAGACACACATTTTGAGTGAACAAACCCAAGTGAGTGCTCTAAACAGAGCACCAAAAATTCATCACAGATTCATTCATCACCTGACTTAAACATCTTACATAATCCCACAGCCCACCTCACTTGGGCCGTCTCTGTTGCACATCTGCTAGCGACATCAAAACGCCATTTCCAAATGCCTCTCTGAAATTATAGAATAAGCAAGAGTTAACTTGACAGCACGAGTTTTCAGAAATGATGTATTCGGGAACTATATATGCATCATGGAGATGAATATGGGCAAGTGCCGAGTAGCACAGGCTAGAGAGCCTCTAATGTTGATGTAAGAAAAGCCATCGAATATGCTGGAGGTATTCTTTTCTGCTGCTCTTGGTGCTTGCACAATGTCGCATTTTAGCCAATAAAAGTCATTCGTGTTTTAGACACAGAAGAAAAGTTTGAGGCTAAAGCACCAACCGCAGGCGGCGCCACACAAACATGGAAACACTCGGGTGCACGCAGCACGACGCGCAACTAAAGCAGAGCAGCAAAAGCACATACCGGGAACATGACGAAAAGCACAAGTGTTTGCAACACACACAGTCAGCACAAGATTATATATACTGTTCCCCCCTAAGGACTGAGAACTTGTTCATCATATATGTAGCAGCAGCACACACACGCACTGTAACGCCCTCGATGCGACTATATCTCACACGTGTCGAGACACGACTTAGAGGCATAATCGCATTTAAGGCATATGTCGCAAGTGAGGTAATCTTCACACAACCCATGTAATATAATAAGAAAAAAAATACATAGTTGGCTTACAATCGCCACTTCACACAATTACATGAATAAAGCATTACATCAACCAGATACAATCAAGGTTCGACTACGGAACCAAAATAAAAGAAGAACCCCAAATGCGACAAAGGTCCCCGATCGACCCCAACTGGGCTCCACTACTGATCAACTAGAACGAAGTAAGACAAAGGACAAGATCTTCATCGAGCTCCTCTTGAGCTTGGTTGCGTCATCTGCACGGACTCATCGGCACCTGCAAGCTGGTTTTGGAAGTATCTGTGAGCCACGGGGACTCAGCAATCTCGCACCCTCGCGATCAAGACTATTTAAGCTTATGGGTAAGGTAAAAGGTATGAGGTAGAGCTGCAGCAAGCGACTAGCATATATGGTGCCTAACCTATTCGCAAAAGAGAGCGAGAGAGAAGGCAAAGCACGGTCGATAAAAGTATGATCAAGAAGTGATCCTAAAACAACCTACGTCAAGCATAACTCCAACAACCGTGTTCACTTCCCGGACCCCATCGGAAAGAGACCATCACAGTTACACACGCGGTTGATTCATTTTAATTAAGGTCAACTTCAGGTTTTCTACAACCGGACGTTAACAAATTCACATCTGCCCTTAACCGCGGGCACGACTTTCGAAAGTTCAAATCCCTGCAGGGTGTCCCAACTTAGCCCATAACAAGCTCTCACGGTCAACGAAGGAATAGACCTCCACCCGAGACGTTTCGATCAGACTCGGTATCCCGGTACAACAAGACATTTCGACAAGGTAAAACTAAACCAGCAACACAAACCGAATGTGCCGACAAATCCCGATAGGAGCTGCACATATCTCTTTCTCAGGACACACTCAGATTGTCTTAGGTACGGGTAGGCCAGCCCAGAGTTGCCCCTGGTGGCCACCGGCAGCTGACAGGTGGACCAACACTCAGATGAGCACTGGCCCGGGGGGGTTAAAATAATGATGACCCTTGAGCCGGCCGACTCAAGGGATGAAAAAGGCTAGGTGGCGAATGGTAAAACCAATATTGGGCATTGCTGGAAGAGCTTTACTTAAGGCGAACTGTCAAAGGGTTCCCATTATAGCCCAACCGCGTAAGGGACGCAAAATCCGGGAACATAACACCGATATGACGGAAACTAGGGCGGCAAGAGTGGAACAAAACACCAGGCATAAGGCCGAGCCTTCCACCCTTTACCAAGTATATAGATGCATTAATTAAATAAGATATATGGTGATATCCCAACAAGTAAACAAATGTTTCAACAAGGAACGACATCTCCATGTTCCAACAAGGAACAAACTTCAATCTTCACCTGCAACTAACAACGCTATAAGAGGGGCTGAGCAAAGCGGTAACATAGCCAATCAACGGTTTGCTATGACAAGGTGGGTTAGAGGCTTGGTTCAACAACATGGGAGGCACGATAAGCAAGTGGTAGGTATCGCAGGATAGGCATAGCAAAAGAGCTAGCAACTAGCAAGCAAAGATAGTAGTGATTTCGAGGGTATGATCATCTTGCCTGAAATCCCGTAAGGAAGAAGAACGAGTCCATGAAGAAGACAAACGGACGTAGTCGAACGGGTCCGCACAAACGCGACGTTAACGGAACCAACCCGAAGAAGCAACACCGGAAAGGAGCAAACAACAAAGTAAACCATCCACCACAATAAACATGGCATGATGCACAATCAAGTATGATGCATGTCTGGTTTAAGAAGCATGGCGTGGCAAAATGCACAAGCAAATTCTACAAATTAAGTGGAGCTCAATATGCAACGAGTTGCATATTGACGGACACCACAATAATTATTTAGTTCTCTCTCGTTTATGTACCCAACAATATTAAATGTTGTTTAAACATGGCAAGAGGTGGAGCATAAGTAAATTAAACATTTAGGCAAGTTTTAAATGAGGCCGGAAATAACCAACAACAATTCCGGTAAATCCCCATATGCATTTAGCAATTTAAAGCCAACAATAATTTTAAACATTTTAAATGTTATTATCATGATGCGGATGGCATATGCAAGTTTTAAGCAATTTTATGAAAATGTTGATAAGAGCATTATGAAGCATTTGTCACCGTGGTGGAAGGAAAGGGGTGCCACGGCAACAATAACGGTAACGGTGCCATGGCAACGTTCCGATTCCGGTACTCGATTGAGATGCCGGTGCAAAAGGAAAAGTGACGGGGCGTGTCATGCAAGGATGGTGGGGTGCTCCCGGATACCGGGTTCCCACGGGTTAGTGGCATGGAAACGAGAGACAAATCGGACACGGTGCAAACACGCGGTTCATCTCATACACCACACACGGGCGTCGTCTCGGTGGTTATACTTCCAAGGGAGCATTCTCGAGCGGTTCGAGTCAGAGAGGAAGTAGTTGTTCTCGTGGCGGTAGTGGAAGTAGGGGTACATGACGACGTAGAGGTACTCGCGGCGGTAGTCGTTCACGTTCACGTTACACGGGTCTTCGGCGACGATCGTCGTACATGGTTCGGAGTGGTACTTGCACCTTCGGACTTGACGAATCCGAGGGCTTCGGGCATCGTGGTACTTGGCGCAACACCGTGTAGTCGTACATTTGAAGAGGAACTTGGCCATCCGAAGGTGTACTTGGCAAACAATGGTCGTCGCGGTACTCGTCGGTCCACGGAGTCATTCTCGTAGGACTTGGCGTTTCGTTCGGTACTTGTTTAAGCATCCGTTTGGTCTTGTCGGTCCAATCTTGGTGTAGATGTACATCGCAAACGTAGTGGTACTCGCGGACTTCGGCGCCGGTAGTCGTACACGGTTCGTAGGGGTACTTGGCGTTTTCGTGTAGCCGAACTTGAGGGGTCTCGACATCGTGGTACTCGGGTCTTAGCATGGTTGACAGCAGGTCGGAGCTGATGGTCAACGCAGTCGCAGGGTCGCGGGGAGGGCTCGGCGACGCTCCTGTTGCCGCTCACGACGAAGAAGGGAGGACCATGGGCGCGCGAGGGGGCACTGCTCGCGGCTGGAAGGACTTGGTGCTGCGGAGGTCGGCAGCGGCAGCGGTGGCTGGCGAACTTGGAGCTCCGGGCGAGGCGGAGAAGCGGTGGCGCGGGCGCGGTGAAGGAGGGCAGCGGCCCTGGCAGGTCGGGTCGCCGGCGCGAGCGCCATGGCCGGAGACGGGGAGGCAGCGGCGATGTCTTGCGGCGTCCATGGCGGGGCAAGGCAGGAACGCGAGAGGAGGAGGCTGCTGGAGGTGGCGCTTGGCGGCGGTGGAGCTCCAGGGCGGCGGCGACGCATCTGTCGGCTCCTGGGGCTGGTGCTTGACTGCGGAGGGAGGTGGGTGGCGCGAGGTGGAGGAGATGAGCGCGGGCGTTCATGGCGACGGCGGCCTGCGGCTCGCCCAGTGGCTGGACTCCGGCGACGAGGAGGGAGAAGGCAGGGATGACGAGGATGGGATCCGGGCTCCTCAACTAGTGTGGCGGCGTGAGGGAACGAGGGAAGGGAGAGGGATCGAGGGAAGGAGGGGGGTTCGAGCGCACGGGATGGGATCGGGCTCCTCCCTGACGGCGCTAGCAGGGAACATGAGATGAGGAGGGGATCGGGGCAGGGCGGCTAGGGTTAGATAAGCGTTGGGCTGGGCTTGACGCAAATGGGCCGGCCTGGCTGCAGGTTGCGGCTGGGTTCTCTCTTCTCTCACCCTCTTAAGCAGGAAAAAAATAGAGAGAGTTCAAAAGAATTAGGAGAAGAGGCCATGATCAAGAATAAAATGATGGAACATATTTGTAAGGCTTTATGGAATATTTCCAACCCAACAAAAATGGTTCCAAAAAATAGGGGAAGTTAAATACAAAATTATTTAACTTGCCCCGAAGGAGTTTGAATGGAGTCTAAACTTTAGGTGTGTCGAAAAATGTTAAGAATTTAGGAAGAGCCTCGATAAAAGGAAAAGGAATTATTGGCAAGGTTAGAGAGTCAAAAATTGAAGACGAAAAGACCAAGGGATTTATCAGGCACGTGTGTTAAGGTGAATTCCAAATAAATGAAATATTTATAATAGCTCCATAAATATTAGGAGGATAATGTTATAAAGAGAAGTCACTCTTCCCTCGATTTAAATGGATCGAAGATCCACACAAATTATTTAGTGGGTTTTAAAATGGGTTGCATGATGACATGATGACATGATGCAAGGCACATGATGCAAAGGGGAAAGCAACAAGCAAAACAAAACACATGACGAAACCCGGAATCCATGGATGGCATATGAATCTCCGGTCTTGGGGCGTTACAACACTCCACCACTACGAGAGGATCTCGTCCCGAGATCTAGAATGGCACCGGAGGGAAAAACGGAGGAGAAAGAGAAGAGGTAAACTAAGTTGCTTCTTTTGACAAACAAGTGAAACCAAAGAACCTTGCAAAGGTTAAGCCATTTCGAGAAAAGAATACAACGGAGATGAACGAAGTTGAAAACACCCCATTAGGAAAGAGGAACAAGGAAGAACAAATCCGGCCAGCACTCCGGTTGAAACGGAAGTCAAAAACTTGATAAAATAAAAAGAACTTGAGCAAAAGGGCGCAACACTCCGGTTAAATGGATAAGCCAGAGAAGAGCACGATCCAAGATGATGAGAGAGAAGAGCAACATCACGATGCCTCCGGAACGAAGGGAAACAAGATCTTGAGAGAGCACGGTTACAACAAATGTTGGAACGGAGTTGTTGAAAAATCAACAACGAAAAGAATAAGTTTGGTATGGTCTTATGGAATACATCTCAAATTATGAGGTGACAGCCTGCCACTCATGGGAAAAGAAATGGATTGATAAGAACAAGGATAGGAGAAGCTTATTTCACCGAGAGGATAAAAGAAGGACTTGGGTCCTTTATAAGCACCATAAAGCAACAATCCTTAAAGGAAAGCTTTAGGTGAAATATAACCCAAGATAAATCCAATGACGAGTTTGATGGATTTAAAATACCTCATTCTTAATAACAAGTGAATCATGAAACATGAACTCAAATTATCAAGAATGGCATAATACCACCTCCAATAATATGATAGAAAGAATGCACTCCGGATTACAATATGAAGAAAGCTTGAGTTTCTTAGAAAAGAATCTTGATGAACACTTCGAGAAGGAATTAAATCCTTGAAGAACCATCATGTAGAACCTTCATGAAGAACTCCGGTAATAAAAGAATGATCAAAACGGAAAGAGAAGTTGAAAACACAAGCGAAGCCTTGCAATGATTTAGATGAATCTCCGTGATGATATAATTGAGAGAACTTGGAACTCCGGGAAAGAAAAGATGAAACAAATGAAACTGAGAATTTGATAAGCCTCCGGAATAAGGAATTAATCGCTTGGATGAAACACGACTAAGAATTACGTTATGCTTATCCTTCACCAATTAAATTGATGACAAATAATGGATTTGGCATACTAATCATTCTCGTATCAAGGATTAAGAGAGATATAACATAAACTTAATGGACCACCGGTAGGATTGAAACAACGAATGAATTGATATGATGAAGAAAGAAGAGAACACTTGAGCGAACCACCGTAAGAATTAAAAATGAACAAAGAAAAGCTAAGGAAGACACCGGGAAGAATTATGAAATGAACGAGGATACTTGAAAGAAACTAGATACATGAGAACGAAGGGATCACGAACTGATTAGATATCACTTGAACAAAGCACCAGTAAGATTGGAGAATGACAACTGAAAGCTGAGAATGAATACATCTGAATTGATGGACTCCGGATAATCAAACTGAAAAGACTCTTAAATTGCTCCGGAAGGGTGAAAAGAATTCTCACGATCAAAACAATTACGAAAGGATGGCAACAAGCTAGAATCACGAATCTTGAAGAGAATGGAGAAAGATTAAAGAGAAACTCTTTTTCGGTCTTCAAAAGCAGAGAATGACGACGAGAAACACCACCATGAATTATTTAGACACTCCGGAATGAAGAATGGGAAGGTTGAGCCAACGATGAAAAGGTTTTAACAGATCTTGGAGAAAAAACATATGACAGATGATGAATCATTCTTACGTCAAACTTTCAAAAGTATTTGATTATAACTTCGGAAAAATAAGAAGATTCAGGTAAGATCCTGGGAAAAGACCTGTGGGTTAGGGCCCACTCAAAAGATACACCGTTGAATGATTTAAAAGAGAGAAAGCACCGGTTGAATTAAATGGCTTGAATGAGATAAACAACCTCGAAATAGGTTGAACGGATCTTGAATGACAAGACGGGCCTTTTGACATAGCTTGAGCACGCCTGAACAAATGAATAGTGAGAAGTGAAAGATTAAGAATTGCACCTGCTTGAGAAAGCATTGAAACAAGGAAAGGACATGATCAAACACCAAAAGCTTGATTGAATCCACCGGCGAAGAAAATGAGTGATGAGAGACGAACTTGAAACTTCGTTAGCATCTTCTTGAAAATCAGCGGATACGAATATTGACAGAAAAGGAATGGAGAAGCTTCCCATTAATAAGATGGATACTTGAGTAAGAAATCTGAGTCCTTGACGAAAAACAAGGGTGGGAGGGTGGGAAAACAAAGACAACTTGGGATGGATGAACGAACACCGTTGAGAAAGCTGAGATTGGATCTTGCGGATGTTGAAATGTTCGGATCCACTTGAAGAGAAACACACCGGATGAAAAGGATTGACATGACAATCTCGATTATCATGAGGGATAAGTATTCGCATAGGAGTATGAGAATACCGCTTAGGAAAAGGTATGGAATCAACATTTGACTTCGAAGCAACTCGAATACCACAACTGAAAACAAAACAAAGGATTGGCTTGCAGAATAAGCCGGAACAAACATATGGTAGAGATTTCGTCCGAAGTTTTTGTGGTGGGGCCTACACGGGCTCGATCGTACAGCACCATCATGTACAAGGCAGTGCACATGACATACGAAGCGTCCCCGAGTCGGCATAGCCAAGGACTCTTTAAGACACAACGAGACCACTGTAAAATCGACCGTGAATAGGCGGACCACTAGACGTCGAACCCCAATTTCATATCATACATCTGTCGGAAAGGATATCCTAAGAGCTACTTGAATTCCCACCTATGAAACTCCCGAAACTTTCCGGTTATGCAATCAGGTGTTGGGGATACAGGGGAAGCATAATATCTCACCCAAACTAGCAATACCTACATCCAGTTGTATCCATCCTTCAACACATAACCAAGAAACCTTCGGAAACCATCTACCTCAACCTTCGAAAAGCATCCGTTATACAAGTTATGGCGATACTCCCGAACTCCCGCCCCGGTACTGGGTGGCGTCGATGTTATCTCACCAACGAACTGCATAAAAGAGATTTTTGATGTCGGCGAACTAAACTCAGGTATTTCAGAACTGCAACGATAAAATTATGACGACAACACCTCAGAGCTCAACTCCCCGAGACACTTCCACAAAACCCCTGACAGGAGGCACCAAGACAATGTTCTCATCATAAAACCATCGGAACGATTCCAAGATACCCGCGTGATCCTAAAAAAATTAGTGAAATTTGAGAAGAGAAGAGTCAAAAATCTACGTCAGGATGCCTTACCAGAGCGATGAGGAGACTGGGAAGTAAAAAGAATTCCTAAACTCTCCGATATATAATTCCTAAATGACTCAAAACATTTTTCTAGACACAACTCGGCCGCTAAAAACGATCAATCAGTGGGGCTCCTAAGGTCGGGGAAGGCTCTGATTACCAACTTGTAACGCCCTCGATGCGACTATATCTCCCACGTGTCGAGGCACGACTTAGAGGCATAATCGCATTTAAGGCATATGTCGCAAGTGAGGTAATCTTCACACAACCCATGTAATATAATAAGAAAAAAAATACATAGTCGGCTTACAATCGCCACTTCACACAATTACATGAATAAAGCATTACATCAACCAGATACAATCAAGGTCCGACTACGGAACCAAAATAAAAAAAGAACCCCAAATGCGACAAAGGTCTCCGATCGACGCCAACTGGGCTCCACTACTGATCAACTAGAACGAAGCAAGACAAAGGACAAGATCTTCATCGAGCTCCTCCTGAGCTTGGTTGCGTCATCTGCACGGACTCATCGGCACCTGCAAGCTGGTTTTGGAAGTATCTGTGAGCCACGGGGACTCAGCAATCTCGCACCCTCGCGATCAAGACTATTTAAGCTTATGGGTAAGGTAAAAGGTATGAGGTGGAGCTGCAGCAAGCGACTAGCATATATGGTGTCTAACCTATTCGCAAAAGAGAGCGATAAGAGAAGGCAAAGCACGGTCGATAAAAGTATGATCAAGAAGTGATCATAAAACAACCTACGCCAAGCATAACTCCAACAACCGTGTTCACTTCCCGGACCCCACCAGAAAGAGACCATCACGGTTACACACGCGGTTGATTCATTTTAATTAAGGTCAACTTCAGGTTTTCTACAACCGGACGTTAACAAATTCCCATCTGCCCATAACCGCGGGCACGGCTTTCGAAAGTTCAAATCCCTGCAGGGTGTCCCAACTTAGCCCATAACAAGCTCTCACGGTCAACGAAGGAACAGACCTCCACCCGAGACGTTCCGATCAGACTCGGTATCCCGGTACAACAAGACATTTCAACAGGGTAAAACTAAACAGCAACACCGCCCGAATGTGCTGACAAATCCCGATAGGAGCTGCATATCTCTTTCTCAGGGCACACTCAGATTGTCTTAGGTACGGGTAGGCCAGCCCAGAGTTGCACCTGGTGACCACCGGCAGCTGACAGGTGGACCAACACTCAGAGGAGCACTGGCCCGGGGGGGTTAAAATAATGATGACCCTTGAGCCGGCCGACTCAAGGGAAGAAAAAGGCTAGGTGGCGAATGGTAAAACCAATGTTGGGCATTGCTGGAAGAGCTTTACTTAAGGCGAACTGTCAAGGGGTTCCCATTATAGCCCAACCGCGTAAGGGACGCAAAATCCGGGAACATAACACCGATATGACGGAAACTAGGGCGGCAAGAGTGGAACAAAATACCAGGCATAAGGCCGAGCCTTCCACCCTTTACCAAGTATATAGATGCATTAATTAAATAAGATATATGGTGATATCCTAACAAGTAAACAAATGTTTCAACAAGGAACGACATCTCCATGTTCCAACAAGGAACAAACTTCAATCTTCACCTGCAACTAACAACGCTATAAGAGAGGCTGAACAAAGCGGTAACATAGCCAATCAACGGTTTGCTAGGACAAGGTGGGTTAGAGGTTTGGTTCAACAACATGGGAGGCACGATAAGCAAGTGGTAGGTATCGCAGGATAGGCATAGCAAAAGAGCTAGCAACTAGCAAGCAAAGATAGTAGTGATTTCGAGGGTATGATCATCTTGCCTGAAATCCCGTAAAGAAGAAGAACGAGTCCATGAAAAAGACAAACGAACGTAGTCGAACGGGTCCGCACAAACGCGACGTTAACGGAACCAACCCGAAGAAGCAACACTGGAAAGGAGGAAACAACAAAGTAAAACATCCACCACAATAAACATGGCATGATGCACAATCAAGTATGATGCATGTCCGGTTTAAGAAGCATGGCATGGCAAAATGCAAGCAAATTCTACAAATTAAGTGGAGCTCAATATGCAACGAGTTGCATACTGACGGACACCACAATAATTATTTAGTTCTCTCTCGTTTATGTACCCAACAATATTAAATGTTGTTTAAACATGGCAAGAGGTGGAGCATAAGTAAACTAAACATTTAGGCAAGTTTTAAATGAGGCCGGAAATAACCAACAACAATTCCGGTAAATCCCCATATGCATTTAGCAATTTAAAGCCAACAATAATTTTAAACATTTTAAATGTTATTATCATGATGCGGATGGCATATGCAAGTTTTAAGCAATTTTATGAAAATGTTGATAAGAGCATTATGGAGCATTTGTCACCGTGGTGGAAGGAAAGGGGTGCCACGGCAACAATAACGGTAACGGTGCCATGGCAACGTTCCGATTCTGGTACTCGATTGAGATGCCGGTGCAAAAGGAAAAGTGATGGGGCGTGTCATGCAAGGATGGTGGGGTGCTCCCGAATACCGGGTTCCACGGGTTAGTGGCATGGAAACGAGAGACAAATCGGACACGGTGCAAACACGCGGTTCATCTCATACACCACACACGGGCGTCGTCTCGATGGTTATACTTCCAAGGGAGCATTCTCGAGCGGTTCGAGTCATAGAGGAAGTAGTTGTTCTCGTGGCGGTAGTGGAAGTAGGGGTACATGACGACGTAGAGGTACTCGCGGCGGTAGTCGTTCACGTTCACGTTACACGGGTCTTCGGCGACGATCGTCGTACATGGTTCGGAGTGGTACTTGCACCTTCGGACTTGACGAATCCGAGGGCTTCGGGCATCGTGGTACTTGGCGCAACACCGTGTAGTCGTACATTTGAAGAGGAACTTGGCCATCTGAAGGTGTACTTGGCGAACAATGGTCGTCGTGGTACTCGTCGGTCCACGGAGTCATTCTCGTAGGACTTGGCGTTTCGTTCGGTACTTGTTTAAGCATCCGTTTGGTCTTGTCGGTCCAATCTTGGTGTAGATGTACATCGCAAACGTAGTGGTACTCGCGGACTTCGGCGCCGGTAGTCGTACACGGTTCGTAGGGGTACTTGGCGTTTTCGCGTAGCCGAACTTGAGGGGTCTCGACATCGTGGTACTCGGGTCTTGGCATGGCTGACAGCAGGTCGGAGCTGATGGTCAACGCAGTCGCAGGGTCGCGTGGAGGGCTCGGCGACACTCCTGTTGCCGCTCACGACGAAGAAGGGAGGACCATGGGCGCGCGAGGGGGCACTGCCTCGCGGCTGGAAGGACTTGGTGCTGCGGAGGTCGGCAGCGGCAGCGGTGGCTGGCGAACTTGGAGCTCCGGGCGAGGCGGAGAAGCGGTGGCGCGGGCGCGGTGAAGGAGGGCAGCGGCCCTGGCAGGTCGGGTCGCCGGCGCGGGCGCCATGGCCGGAGACGGGGAGGCAGCGGCGATATCTTGCGGCGTCCATGGCGGGGCAAGGCAGGAACGCGAGGGGAGGAGGCTGCTGGAGGCGGCGCTTGGCGGCGGTGGAGCTCCAGGGCGGCGGCGACGCATCTGTCGGCTCCTGGGGCTGGTGCTTGACCGCGGAGGGAGGTGGGTGGCGCGAGGTGGAGGAGATGAGCGCGGGCGTTCATGGCGACGGCGGCCTACGGCTCGCCCAGTGGCTGGACTCCGGCGACGAGGAGGGAGAAGGCAGGGATGACGAGGATGGGATCCGGGCTCCTCGACCAGTGTGGCGGCGTGAGGGAACGAGGGAAGGGAGAGGGATCGAGGGAAGGAGGGGGGTTCGAGCGCACGGGATGGGATCGGGCTCCTCCCTGACGGCGCTAGCAGGGAACGTGAGATGAGGAGGGGATCGGGGCAGTGCGGCTAGGGTTAGATAAGCGCTGGGCTGGGCTTGACGGAAATGGGCCGGCCTGGCTGCAGGTTGCGGCTGGGCTCTCTCTTCTCTCACCCTCTTAAGCAGAAAAAAAAATAGAGAGAGTTCAAAAGAATTAGGAGAAGAGGCCATGATCAAGAATAAAATGATGGAACATATTTGTAAGGCTTTATGGAATATTTCCAACCCAACAAAAATGGTTCCAACAAAATAGGGGAAGTTAAATCCAAAATTATTTAACTTGCCCCGAAGGAGTTTGAATGGAGTCTAAACTTTAGGTGTGTCGAAAAATGTTAAGAATTTAGGAAGAGCCTCGATAAAAGGAAAAGGAATTATTGGCAAGGTTAGAGAGTCAAAAATTGAAGACGAAAAGACCAAGGGATTTATCATGCACGTGTGTTAAGGTGAATTCCAAATAAATGAAATATTTATAATAGCTCCATAAATATTAGGAGGATAATGTTATAAAGAGAAGTCACTCTTCCCTCGATTTAAATGGATCGAAGATCCACACAAATTATTTAGTGGGTTTTAAAACGGGTTGCATGATGACATGATGCAAGGCACATGATGCAAAGGGGAAAGCAACAAGCAAAACAAAACACATGACGAAACCCGGAATCCATGGATGGCATATGAATCTCCGGTCTTGGGGCGTTACACGCACACACAGTGGTTAATATTTTTGATTTTTAGAAGAATGAAGAAAAGCTAAACTTCCAGTGCGTGCATGTGAACACCTTGAGTTTTCTGAAGAAGGAAAGTTCAGTTTTCTGCAGTTTTCATTCTTCATGGGCTCATCACGCAGATGAATATTGGGAAGTGGTGAGTATTACGGGCTATGTAGCCTCTAATGTTGTTGTAAGAACAGTCATCCGAGTCATTCGTGTTTTAGACACGGAAGAAAAAGATTGAGGCTGAAGCACCGAGCACAAGCACAAACATGGACAAGCGAAACACTCAAGGGCACGCATTATATATACAGCACCCAAGTAGAGCAGAGCGGCAAAAGCGAAAAAACAAAAGAAATTGAGTGCAAAATCCACTAACTAATTAAGGAGTGAGAACTTGTTGATATACTGTATGCGGCATAAGCACACACATACAAAGTGGCTAGCTTTGCCCCTAATATTTTTGATTTTTATTAGAAGAATGAAGAAAAGCTAAACGTGCATGGCATTGGCATGGCTAGAGTAATTTGCAGGACAAAAGTTTGAGTTTTCTGAAGAAGGATTTTTATCCTTGACGGCTTCAGTTGTCCTCTCTTGTCTGAAGAAGGAACAAAGGTTTCAGTTTTGCTATCATATCCTATCCTATCCTATCTGAATAAGTTGCAGTGATGATCTTGCAAATTGGATGGGCGTGGAGACCTTGCATGGTGTTGTGTTGGAGCAGCGGCGACCCGGTCCGGAGAGAAGCGGTGGTCTTCCCTTCCTTGCTGCTTGTAGGTGGTGCCCCTGACCTGCGTCGCGTGCGTGCATCAGGGAGTGAGTGAGTGAGGGGAGGGGAGAGGCCAAATCAAAACAAGCACAAGCGGTGGTCTCACGCTTGCTTGTTGCCACGTCCTATGGATCGATCCTTTCTCCCGAGTTGATCCTGGCCGTTCGCCCTCAACCGACGAAAGAGCTAGGGCGCATGCTGAGCGAAGGCAACATCTCAAGCGCCACGTCCGGTCGTCTGGGTGTGCATATCAATGAGGCGAAGGGACATGTGCGGGTGTCGTCCCGTCCCCAAGGTGTGAGAGCAATACCCAAGAGGGATGGGTTAGGGTTGAGGAACACTGGTACCTGTTCTTTTTTTTTTCTCTCTCTCTCCTCAGACAATAATGTAATCGCGAGTTGGAAGAAACTATTTTCATACTCACAAGTCGTAACATTTTTTTTATAAAGGTTGAGTGTGCATCATCGTGGGAGTGGAATCGATGCTCACTCATTGGTTGGTCGGCGCCTCCCCCCCTCCTTGGGGAATAGCTCTCCCAGGCCCCGTGCCTGGTGGACCTCCCGTCGTCGCCCTCCGATCCTAGCCCGATGCGTCGCGACCGGGGTCGGCTAGTACCGCATGTGCGTTCCAATCGATTTCTTTTGAAGGGTCACCAGAGCGGAATTGGAAGTTGGCGGGGATGTGGCCTTGTTCCTCGACGACACGTCATCCATTTGATAGGGGACGAGTTGGCGGGCGGAGGCGGCGCGGCTTCGACGGTAGCGTTGCATTGCATGCGCGGAACGTGATACATTGGATGTGGTGGTTGGAAGAAACATGTAACGGCGTGCATGCAGACTGGCCCTATGGAACAGATTCGTTCGTTTTGGTTGGCTGCCTCATCTCTCAACCACAGGCCCACAAGTGGATGCAACAACGCTTGCTTGTTGATTGGTTGTTCGTCACGTCCCACGGATCAATCCTTGTTTGGAGTTGATCCTAGCCGTTTGTCCACATCCGATCGACCAAAGAGAGTGGGCGCATGCTGAGGAAGGCCACATCTCGAGCGCCAGGTTCGATCGTTGTTTGTGTGCATACCAATGAGACAGAGGGTGAAGTAGGGGGCTTTGATAGTATGTTTGTGTGCATGCATCTCAGTAGTCGCCGGCGAGGAGCTTTCGGCCGATCTCAAAGGAGACGGCCGCGGCGGGAGAAGGAGACAGCGGCGTGGCGAGAGCGGGCGCGGTGGATGTGATGTGACGGTTTGGTTTTGACTCTCGTTGCCGTGCTTGGGTTTTCTTTTTCTTTTTCTTTTGGGGTGCTGCTCCTCCGACCACTACACGTATCCGTCGGCCGGACTAATTAATCTCTCTCGTGAATCACGGTCGTACAACCCTTTCTCCTCATTGGTCCATTTTCGGCCGTCCACGGACGGATCTCCTCATTGGACGCGTCATCCACTCGATAGGGGACGAGTTTGCGGGCGGAGGCGGCCTTGTTCCTCGACGACGCGTCATCCATTCGATAGGGGACTAGTTGGCGGCGCTGCTTCGACGGTAGCGTTGCATGCGCGGAACGTGGTTGGTGACGTGTTAGTTAACATGGGGATGTGCAGGAGAGTCGTGAGGAAGATATTATTTTTTTATTTTGAGGATGTGATATTTTGGTGGCGTCGAGTCATGCATGTTTTGGTTGAAGCGGCTCGGCCGGGGTCATATTCTTTATTTTTATGCAGTTATTTATGGATTTATTAGTTAATGGACGCCGCTAACTGTCACACGTGTGGCAGGAAGGGAGACGCACCACACGTCTCTAATGCAAACAGATTGCCACGTCATCGCATGCATGCATGTAGGTATCTTTTTGGATTTTCAGTTTTTAAAATGTTTTATCTCTTAAATGAAAAATTCGATTGAAGATCCATTTTCACCATTAAATTCCTCGCGATGAGATCTTCGAAACTAGATCTCATGTTGATATATTTTGATGATTTTTTTTTGGATTAAAAGTTGCCATGTCTATTGTATATGAATTGCCATGATGTTTACACTGAAGTTGCCATGATATATTTCAGCTATTTTCTTCTACATTTAAAAGTAAATTTTGACATTTATAAAACGGGGAATTAAGAAACTAGATTTGCCATGAACCATAAACTAAAATTGCCATGAACATGCACGTAAAATTGCCATGGTTCATACAAAAAATAATTTTCATGATCAAAGTACTGGAGTTGCCATCATCAAAATACTAAAATTGCCATGATCTACAAACTAAAATTGCCACATGGCAACTTTAATTTAAGCCCTATGGCAACTGCAGTGTAAACATCATGGCAACTTCTGGGCAAAAAAAAATTCGTCGAAACATATCAACATGGGGTCTAGTTTTGAAGATCTCGTCGAGACGGATTTAATGGTGAAAACGGATTTTTAGTTCGCTTTATTATTTAGGAGATACAACATTTTTAAGCCGAAAACAAAAAAAAATTATGCTAATGTCATCTATTCATATATGGCAAAATGAGTGGTGATGAAGACATGTGGGCGATGTGCAAACGCCCACATGTGTGGGTGTTAACATTTTCGTAGTTAGTCTATCGGTCGGTCGTCTAATTAAGTGGCCAGCTGGCGGGAAAGATTTTGATAGTTCGGCCCGAGGAAGGACTTTTGATTTGAGAACAAGTCAAAGAAGGATGTTAATTTTGTGGAGGTGGAACGTCTACTAGCATAGCTAATAATGAATGTGAATTACTCCTAGATTAGATTAGAGTGCACGCGGGCATTAATGCGGGTGTTCCCGACGCATGCATGCGTGCTCGTTTGGGAGACCTGCGTATGGGGGGGGTGATAGGGGGTAAAGATGGAAAATCTTTTGTTGTAAAGATAAAATGCAATTTACTATACTCACAAGTTGCGAGTCGGAAGAATTTTCATACTCACAAATCGTAACATTTAAAAAAATATGGTTGAGTGTGCATCATCGTGGAAGTGGATCGATGCTCACTCATTGGTTGGTCGGCGCCTCCCTCCCTCCTTGGGGAATAACTCTCCCATGCCTCCTGTCGTCACCCTCCTAGCCCGATGCATTGCGGCCGGGGTCGGCTAGTACCGCATGTGCGTTCCGATCGATTTCTTTTGAAGGGTCACCAGAGCGGAATCGGAAGCTGGCGGGGATGCGGCCTTGTTCCTCGACGACGCACCATCCATTCGATAGGGGACGAGTTGGCGGGCGGAGGCGGCCTTGTTCCTCGACGGTAGCGTTGCATGTGCGGAATGTGGTTGGTGATGTGTTAGTCGACACGGGGATGTGCGGGAGAGCCGCGAGGAAGATTTTTTTTTTTTTTTGAGGATCTGATATTGTGGTGGCGTCGAGTCATGCATGTTTTGATCGAAGCGGCCCGGCCGGGGTCATATACTTTATTTTTATGCAGTTATTTCTGAATTTTCTAAACTCCTAATGTCTCAGTTGATAGGCCGCGTTTCGGGTTTTATTTTCGTCCCACCTCACCCGGTCTTTTTTGGTACTTGCTCCCACCCCCCGCTCAACCGAGACGGTTTATTTTCGTACTCCCTCCCACCTCCCAGGTAGTTCCGGATTTTTTTTGTCCCACCTCCATTGGTTTTTTTTCGTCGGCTTTTTTTCGTCGGTTTTGTTTCGTCACATCCCACTCCCACACCTTCATCCACCGGTTTTCAGAATCGCAAAGGAAAAAAGTTCTCTCTCCTCCCACCAGCGGCCTCGATCTGGGATCGCCAGGGACGCCGCCGCCGCCGCGGATCCCACGGCGCCACCTCGCCACCACTGGTCGCCATGGCGCGGTGTCACCCCGCCGCCACCTCAGCCAAGCGCCGCGCCGCCCCTCCAAACCCTAGCCCGCCCCCTCCGCCCGCCGACGGATCGCTTCCGCTCCTCCACGCAGCGAGCCGCGGCGACCTCCGCCTCTTCAAGAGTACGTGGGCGATTCCGGGCGGGTTTTGTTTGGATCTGGGAGGCACTGACTCTCCCGTTTGTCGCGTCGCAGGGCTGGTGAGAGATCTGGATCAGGGCAGGGGCCGTCCCAGGGAGGTCGTGGAGGCGGCCAAGGATCAAGGTCTCGTGGCGCTGCACTTCGCTGCCGGGAAGGGAAGGCCACGGGTGTGCAGGTACCTGGTCGAGGAGCCAGGGAGAGGAGAAATTAACGCACGATCCCCTGTAATCACGCATCTCCTGTAATCACGCACAAAACTAACGCACGATCCCCACGCTCCCTTCCCATCGCCACCACGGGAACAGGAGCCGCCGCGCCCCCAGCCTCGTGCCGCCCGCCGCTCGGCCTGCATCTCCTCCCTCGAGAAGCGGCGGCGCGGAACCAGAGTGGTCGGTCTGCGTCAGTGGCGGCAAGGTCCCTCTCCTCCCTCGACCAGCGGCGGCGGACCAGGATGCAGCGGGCGGCCACAGACGCGGCGGTGGATGCAGGCCACGGCAGAGGAGCTGTGCGTGGCGGCCCTTGTGGCGCGGGCGCGATGGTGCCGTGGCAGCTGCGCGGCGGAGGGCGTGTGCGTGAAGGCTGCGCGTTCCTCCGGCTTCCGGCGTGCCGCGGCATGGAAGGCTTGGAGTGCGAGACGGAGGGCAGCCTATGGAGTGCCGTGGGGGTGCAGCTGGCTATGAGGTCAGGAGAGGCGGCTAGGAAGACGGTCGCCTCCATGACACAGACGTCGCTCTCCGCATCACACACTTTGTCCTCTGTCTTCCTCCAGATCTTGTTTTCTTGACATCTACAGTCTAGATCGAAGGAAGATTCGCTTCTTTGCCAATTCTCCATGCCATTCACTCATCTTACATCTTACAATAAAAGCTTACTTTGAACTCCTTATGATCAGGCTGTCAGATGTATTTATAGTAACTCTTATCTAGAAATATGTCTCACGAAAGAAATGCCCTCATTCATAGATATACTTGATAGTCTTGATTCCAGAGCCAAAAAGAGAATGAAGTTCTATGTAATAATGTGGCAAAATCTTTGTTTTGTTCATGTGTTCTATCTGACGTGATTTTTCTTGCTACTAACTTCCTGCTCCTGACATATAAACTGCTGTTTGCAGCACTTGGATATACGTAGTTGTATCAAAATTCCCTTCTTACAACATGGCTTGCTGCTACTAGGAATATTAGATTGGAAGCACCTACATTGGACTAGATTAATTTGATTTCTTTGGTATAGCTTGCTTACTTCATAATTGTGATACTTGTAGTTTGAAAATATTTTGTTTCATCTTTGGTATGTTATTCAGTTTTCAGAAATGATCTCCAAGTGCTTATGATGGTGTTACTGAATGTTGAGTAAGTCCCACCTATGGAACCTCATAAGGCTAAGGCATTTAGACTAGATGCGTGGATTATGTGGTTGCTCACTAGATGTCTTCATTCACTGCAGTTGATGCTGTTGGAAACAATATATGGACACTTGCTTGTTTCTTTGAGTTGACACAAGTCCAATGAGAATTCTACACCGACAAAATGAGAGAGGAATTCAGCCCTAAAGAAAGCATTGACAGTGAAACCGGCATATATTTTATCACTTGGTCCTTCTATCAATGAAGCAATGTCAAGAGGTAACGGATGCAGTGTGGATAATGCAGGTATAAAATTTTCCTCAATATAGTAGTATTTCTTTCTTTCAATTTGGTGTTATGACGGAAGATTGGGAAGCAACCAATTAGTCGTTTCCGTTCTCTTTACATAATTACCTTATATTTTCATTTCAATGCTTTCCCTTACTTATTAACAGAGTTTGCTATGGAGACTCTAAATCAATTGAACACCTACGCTTGCCCCAGAACTCTTGGTAGCTAAGAGCCTCACACATGGATGTCAGTCGGGGCTTCCGTCCCACACCACTCTGTTGGCCACGCCTGCAGCCATCCCAGCATCACCCTCCCGCTGTCGTAAACGATCCGGCATTGCTGCCCACACCCCTGCTTTGCTGCGTACCACTTCTATAGCCTGTACAGTGGGGCGGCAAGCATGCGACTGAAGACGATCAGGTGATAATGTTTTTTCACAAGTATTGGCAATGGACAGTACCAATGTCGTAACTAATTTATTCTATCTGAATAGCAGTTTCTCATTAATTTCAGTAGATATCCTTATTTTGGTTTATGATCCATCAGTAAAGTTTGTCTATTTTCATTTAAGTTTCCACACATCTGTTTCATAGCATCCAAATTCTCTATTAAAGAGAAATACGTATGGAGTTCATGTGCCATTCATACATTCTATTGTATATTTTATTTTTAAGTTATGAATCTGAATGTAACTGCTATATCGGTTCACTACAAAGATGTGATATCCATTCTATAAGATTTGTTCTGGTGAGGCTCATGAGTTATTTTGGAGAATGTTACATATTTAGAAAGAATATTTTCCCTGCTTTTTATGGGGTGGAATTTTTCATAGCATCACAGTTATGTTCGAATCCTTCTGAATTTTACTAATCTCATCAAGATTTTCTTGTTGACAGTGTAATCTTACCAAGATCATGTGCTTTTTTATCTCTGGTTCTTGCAAGACGATTCTTTGCCGTACGTGTCAGGTTAGTGAGTTGAATCGAACGAATCCTCTGGCCACTTAGGTCTTTAAGCCCCGGTTCTTGATTTTGTAGTTTTGTTTATTCTCTTCCAATTTTTGAGCCAAGGTTGGAAGGTTGAGTCGGCAGAAAAATGTATCGGATCCATAACAAATGTTCTTTGCACAACAATTATACATACGAGGAAAAGAGCAAAATGTATTGGTGAATAGTGTTGATTGTGTGTATGGACATGATTTGATTTGGATACTTTTGTTGTATATATCCAATTGTATCATTTATAACTTATGGATATTAATCAAAACGTGTGTTGCACGTGCACGCTTACTAGCATGTTTATTTATTTATTTCCCTCCAGTCGAAATTGCGCCATTGCTGGCCCTTCCCTTCCGATCCGACGGAGCACTTGCTGCCTCGTGTAAACGCCATTTAAATTTGTGCTTGCAGGTGACTGAATCCCGCCGAGTATTATTAGGCGGAGGAAGGGACAGAAACAGGGCACGCCACTCTGCATTTTTGGTCTCGCCGAAATGACTTCAGTATCAGCCAGGGGGCTGTGCATCACTGGGAATTTTCCATTTGGAAGGTCCAATTCCTGACCATGATGCTATATGAACCGCAACCTGGAACAGTGAATCCTGATCGCGAATGTGCCCGCGGCGCAAGAGAGGAGGGGGCATCAGCTTGAGTATAGCCAAGTGGCGGGACAGACAGGCGCGATGGCAATGGCAATGGAATTGGCCAACAAATTGCTACTGGTGCTCCAGAGCTACTCGCTGCCAGTTTGGGCCATGATAATCTCGGGGCTCTTCGTCGCCGTATCACTCTCGCTGTCCATCTACTTGCTCTTCAACCACCATCGGCCTACAAGAACCCAGAGGTCGGTTGCTTGTTATCATCAGTCGGTGTTGAATTTCTTATTTTCTATACAGCAGGGTAAATTGTTGCTGGAGCTGTGTTCGTGTTTGGACTCACCACTGCTGCGTTTCTTCTTTTCCAGGAGCAGAAGTTCCTCGTCGGCGTCGTTCTGATGGTGCCGATATACGCAATCGAGTCGGTAAGGTGGCTATGCCATGTCTTGTTCAAGTGCGCGGTCACAATGTTGTTGGCTGGGAGAGGTCGATCCAGCCGTTAACTCTTGGCGTGGACCAGTAGGTTCAATTTCAGCTTTTATGTAATCTTTGTGTTGATTTCTTTTGAATTGCAAAATCATTTGCTGATACTTTTCTCCCCTTTCAGTCATAAAATGTAAGGTGACCTTTCACATTTAGTCCGATATTTTGTTCATACGTTGATTTTACTTTCGAACCGCCTTTTCTTTTAAGATTATCAAATGATATCTTTAACTATTTTATAAGGTACAGTTCCAAATTTAGTCTGAGATTTTTTTTATCGTACTTTGAGTTTAGTTATGTGTTATAATTGATATAGTTCTTAGCTAATTTGACAAACAATGATGGCTCCAATGCCTATGTCGCTTCTTTGCTACAAAATGTAAAATGTGATTTATCTTTTGCCGATCTTCGTCAAAGTGTTTTTGTTTATACATTGCAGGAACCCATAAGCCAATAGTATTAGGTTTAGATGGCTTTCCAGGGATTGAAGTGGTTGGAGCTGCAGGCCGAACTCAAATTATTTGTTTTTTCAGTACCATTTGTTAATTCAATTGCAAACATTGTGCTAATAGGTAAAGCTTCTGTTATTTACACCTTTTTTTATTTAACAAAATTGAATGTACAATTAGGCGTTTAAGTAAGTTTTCTTTGTGTAGATACACCATCTAGCCTTACTCACGCCCAATTCTTTTTATCATTCACTTCCAACTATATTTTTCACTTTGTGTAGATAAAGACATGTCCCAATCTTCTTGGTCTGCTCACGTATGGTATGCATGAATCTCTAAAAATAATGTGGAATCATCTCATCTTCATGCTACTTCGCCAAGCAAGCTTACATATTTTTTGATCTATAGTTCATTTTTAATACAGGAGGCGATCTGAATTAAAGGAAGAACTCTATGTTGTCTGCTTGAATCAATTGTTCATCTCTACATTAACGAATAGGTATGGAGTTGCTTACTGTTACTTCAAATTATCAAGATTGTCTAATACTTGGTATTTAGTGATTAACATACCACTAAATATAATATCTCAGTTGGTAGTCTCCGTTTCGGGTTTTTTTCGTCCCACCTCCCATGGTTTTTTTTCGTCCGGTTTTTTTTCATCAGTTTTGTTTCGTCACATCCCGCTCCCACACCTTCGTCCACCGGTTTTCAGAATCGCAAAGGAAAAAAACATTCTCTCTCCTCCCACCAGCGGCCTCGATCTGGGATCGCCAGGGATGCCGCTAAATATAATATCTCATGGTATGGAGAAATACAGAAGAATTTGTTCAGACTTCAGAAATGTGTGGTTGAGGAGACAAAAACACACAGCAGACTTCAGAAATGTTTTCAGAATCGCAAAGGAAAAAAACATTCTCTCTCCTCCCACCAGCGGCCTCGATCTGGGATCGCCAGGGACGCCGCTAAATATAATATCTCATGGTATGGAGAAATACAGAAGAATTTGTTCAGACTTCAGAAATGTGTGGTTGAGGAGACAGAAACACACAACAGTCTGCACTACACACTTGACATACATGCAAAGGTGAAAATTTCCCTTTTCTTGGTGCTTCTAATTATGATGTCTCATGGTTAGGATAATAAGTATGTACTTTGTGATGCATTTGTTTTGATACAGTTTGCATTATATATTATAGTTATATTTTGTCAGATGACATTTGTTTTATTATTTCTGATTAGAGCTTGCTGTGTCCATGTATAAATATTTTTGGGAGCGTACTATGACATTTTTGTGCCACGACACATTTGGTTTAAGTTTTGTAGAGCAAATAGGTGTATATATCATGATAATCATTTTCTAAGCATGTTCATGAAAATTACGTTTATGTTGGATCATTCCGAATTTTACTAACCTTGCCGGTAATGCATCTGTGCATGATCTTAATTGTTTGAATATTATCATTCAACATGAATGGGTGGCCTCACAACCAATATATAGTTGTACCCCAGTGGAACAACTTCATGTTTGTACCAATCTGGCATATTGGCCCATCTGTACGTGGGAGGTTTTTTGGTGATATAATCATGCAGGTTAACCATCCATGCAATTGAAGTGACACGTCTAGATTTTTGGGGAAAAGCTGTTGTATATTCCCCGCATCTGCTCTTCATTGTCATAGCTACTTTGCTACCTCCCTGCAATCTGTATGAGTTGTGCGGTCTGAAGCTTTGAGTGAGAACACGCCTGATATGATTTACTTCTTTCTGCCCTGAATTAACAAGATGCTCAGTAACATTGTGTTGAAAAATAATGCATGCGAATGTGGATGTCAGATTGTTTTAAGGATTTGATTATGGTAGTTTTACCTATGACGATAACAAAATACAACACACACACACACACACACACACACACACACACACACACACACACACGAGTACTACTGAATTATGTTTTTCTATAGGTCATCAGATAACTTATGGAGAGATATAGGGAGCATAAGGACTTGCATATGGTGTTCATTGACTTGGAGAAGGCCTATAATAAGATACCGCGGAATGTCATGTGGTGGGCCTTGGAGAAACACAAAGTCCCAGCAAAGTACATTACCCTCATCAAGGACATGTACAATAATGTTGTGACAAGTGTTCGAACAAGTGATGTCGACACCGATGACTTCCCGATTAAGATAGGACTGCATCAGGGGTCAGCTTTGAGCCCTTATCTTTTTGCTTTGGTGATGGATGAGGTCACAAGGGGTATACAAGGAGATATCCCATGGTGTATGCTCTTTGCGGATGATGTGGTGCTAGTTGACGATAGTCGGACGGGGGTAAATAGGAAGTTAGAGTTATGGAGACAAACCTTGGAATCGAAAGGGTTTAGGCTTAGTAGAACTAAAACCGAGTACATGATGTGCGGTTTCAGTACTACTAGCTGTGAGGAGGAGGAGGTTAGCCTTGATGGCCAGGTGGTACCTCGAAAGGACACCTTTCGGTATTTGGGGTCAATGTTGCAGGAGGATGGGGGTATTGATGAAGATGTGAACCATCAAATCAAAGCCGGATGGATGAAGTGGCGCCAAGCTTCCGGCATTCTCTGTGACAAGAGAGTGCCACAAAAGCTAAAAGGCAAGTTCTACAGGACGGCGGTTCGACCCGCAATGTTGTATGGCGCGGAGTGTTGGCCGACTAAAAGGCGACATGTTCAACAGTTAGTTGTGGCGGAGATGCGTATGTTGAGATGGATGTGTGGCCACACGAGGAAGGATCGAGTCCGGAATGATGATATACGAGATAGAGTTGGGGTAGCACCAATTGAGGAGAAGCTTGTCCAACATCGTTTGAGATGGTTTGGGCATATTCAGCGCAGGCCTCCAGAAGCTCCAGTGCATAGCGGACGGCTAAAGCGTGCGGAGAATGTCAAGAGAGGGCGGGGTCGACCGATTTTGACATGGGAGGAGTCCGTTAAGAGAGACCTGAAGGATTGGAGTATCGACAAAGAGCTAGCTATTGACAGGGGTGCGTGGAAGCTTGCTATCCATGTGCCAGAGCCATGAGTTGGTTGCGAGATCTTATGGGTTTCACCTCTAGCCTACCCCAACTTGTTTGGGACTAAAGGCTTTGTTGTTGTTGTTGTTGTATAGGTCATCAGATATGTTTGTCGAGGCTTTGGCTAGCAAATTTGTTAATTTTTGCACATAGTATCCAATTAGGTTTGCTAGATTTATTTTTTCATTCTATTAGTTGCAGGCCTCATATGATAACTTGCTTTCCTTTTGCCCGCAAGATCTTCACTAAGATATATCGAGCAGAGCTCATCACAACATCCTGTGACGTTCTCAACCATGTTATCCTTCACGATAAACATATTTTGAGGGAGACAAGAGAGCATCCAAGCACGACCATGTTGAACTTGATGTCTTGCTGCAGTACAAGTGGCTGTTGTCCCTTGATCCAGGTATGATTTCTGAAGATTATTTCACTAATTAGCTATACCCAGTGACCAGTGTAGATCTGGCACGTCCACTTCTAAATGAACAAGATATTTCAAGGTGATGCATCGTGTCGTGGTCGTTGTCTGTGCTATCCGTCTTCCTCATTTGTGCTAATTTGATTACTCTTTTTTGAAGGCAGTGCATCGTCGGGTTTCTCATAACATGTTGGTAGATTTTATTTATTGTCTTCTTAAGAAATAGATCGACCCAAAACATTGTTCATATTTACAGGTTGATTATTTTCGTAGATTTATAATCCAAATACATGACCCACTACAAGATTACGAGCTTGGAGTCGTCCTTCTTGTTTAGGAGGGCAGATTTGGTACTAAACAATTAATTGGTGTTGATAGACTTGTACTGTGAAAAATAATGGTAATATGAACAGACTGATAGTGGTACACATAGGGTGACAAGGAGTTATTATTTTCATTCCTATATGCAACTTTTCTGGCACTAACCAATAGCATTGTGCTGCCAGAACACCGTATGCTTAGTACTGATTAAATTTTATTATCAGCAAGTCATATGCCTTGGTTTGGTGGTGCACACCGCAAGAGCTCCTTAAATTTGGGGACCCATCAAGCCACAGTTTCATGGTTCTCAAGAACATTTATCTCGAGAAAATTCCAAATATTTTGGTACCAAATTTGTCTTTTCGTCATCCCATTTTTCTGATGTAAGTTGGATGACCTTCATTCAGCTAGAAGTATAAGAACCGCAACAGCTGCTGAAGGGTTTGATTAAGTTAGAAAAAAAACTTCCACAAAATCTTGTCCCAATAAAATTTACCTATAAAGGAATCATTTTAGAAAATAGATACAAGATCCTTATCAGTTTGAGATGTTCAACTCCCAACTTGTCTTCTTTGTTCTGTTCTGTGCAAGTGTATCTTGTTGATTATGTGGATGGTGTACTTGTACATACTAAAATTGCGGGCAAAACAAAGTGATGGATGGTCTACAAGATGATATTAATGAATTAATCTTCAGGGTAAAATAATCTAACCAACATGCATCTGTTTAGTTTGAAATAATATTGCCTTCAAAATGTATGAATGCAGTCTTCGCATCTAATGTTGTAGAATCAAACATTGATGTTGCCTTACTAAGCATGTATGTAAATTCTCTTGGGGAGGAAAAATATTCACTTGCAATTTGCAACATTGTCCTGAAAATACATGAGGTTCACACATATAATCATCTGTTTTATGTGGTTTGTTATTTGTGATCAATGCAAATGCTTAGAATTTTTAAAAGCGTGATCAATGATCTCTATTTATATCAAGATAACTAATGGAAAACTGTCTTCGACAACTTTAAACCTAACTCTCGACACATTCAAACTTATAAAGTATGGTACCATCTCATATGATGAATATTACTTTGGCGCACACCTCGTCCCCCTTATAGCGGCGGTGGATCGACATGAACACTAGGGGAGGGGATCAAGGCGGTGGATCGACATGAACACTAGGGGAGGGGATCAAGGCGGAGAGCGGGGCGGTTGGCGGGGGACTCCTCCTTGGCTGTCTGTACGGAAGTATGGTGTGAAGGACAGAGGGTGTCATGATGACGATGAGGTGGGCGCCATCTGATTTTAAAGGAGTGAGCTTTGGAAGAAATGTCTTGCTATGGCGGAAAACCAAGCGGGAAGGGGAGGGTTCGACGGGAAAAGGGAAGGGTATGTTGTGGGGTGAGTTTTTTTTTTTTTTAGGACCGAGTGCTGGAGACAATATGGTAGATAGTCCGGACACGGACTGTCCAGATGATTGGATTTTGAGGAGCCTGCTGGAAGCTTGTTTTATACCCTACACGTTAGGACGTATTCGGGAAAAGGGAACTTCAACCTTGGAGACGACCTAATCGTTTAGTTGATTCATTTATGTGAATCGTAGCCCGTAGCAATGCATAGGCGTTTTACTAGTATTAGTTAGTCTATCGGTCGGTCGTCTAATAAAGTGGGCAGCTGGCGGGAGAGATTTTGGTAGTCCGGCCGAGGAAGGACTTTTGATTTGGCGACAAGTCAAACAAGGATGCTATCAGTTTTGTGGAGGTGGAACGTCTACTAGCTTAGCTAATAATGAATGTGAATTAGTAGATTAGATTAGAGTGCATGCGGCGGGCATTAATGAGGGTGTTCCCGACGCATGCATGCGTGCGTGCTCTGCTCATTTGGCGTGCGCGAAAACAGAGAGAGATGATGCTAAAAAAAAAGAAGGCCAGGAGACGATCGATTTCTTCCGCGTGGTCTCAAGAACGATGCGTGCAGGAGCGGGACTCGGACGAGATCTCAAGAAAAGAACGCCAGCATGCATGGCAACTACTCCATGGACTGCCATTATATATAAACCAATGGAAAGCCAACAAAAAATGGTTGCAAGTTATTGTGGTACCAAAATCTCCCATCTCTTTGAGTTCTATATGGTATAGTATATTATCCCATGTGTTGACGACAACCATATCATATATAATTTTCAACAATAGATTGTTCTCGTTGTGCAAAAATCATGATTAATTATCACAATAGAAGCAAAAAAGCATTGATGCAGAACATCAAAAAATATGTTGATGCACGCAATAAGGAAGAATGGAGGTCAGTTGCATATGCGTGAATGATCAGTTAGGTGACATTCTCACCAAAACTTTGGGGCACCTTAAGTTTTTGCAGTTCGCTAGGGGATTAGAGTTCAAGCTTCCAAGTAAAGCACATCATGCTTAGTGCTAACGAAATATGTTCACCCCCTTTTGTCATCGCCTAGCGGCCGGTGGTGGTGGTTTGTTGGAGGCATCTTGCCTTTGCCACTGTTGGGGACCTAACCTCATGTTCCGTCCGTCGGTCGAGTCTTGCCTGCTGCCTCATCCACAACACTCCTCTAGGTCAAGCGTGTCGAGTTATCCCGGGGTGGGTTCGACTACTTGCTGAGCCCATCTTTCTTCAATTTATTTTCCGTGTTGGTGCCCCGAGTGGTTGCGTGCATTAATGTAATTCATGGCAGGAGAGAAATCCCGTTGGTCGATACCGGAGGCGGGCAGCACCTGCCGGCTAGAATTGCGGTGGTTGAGAGAGAAGGGGGAATGATAGAGTAGGTAATTGGCTAGATAGAGATGCATGCAATGTTGGTTGTGCGTGCATGCGCGTGTAGGAGACTTGGTTTTGTTTTTCTTCCTTTTAGTCGCGAGGAAAGAAAGCTACTTAGTGTCGTTTGTGTCAATCCGCGAGTGTAGATTTGGTTGGATCGATCGGAACCGCGCGCGAGCGTGCATGCTTGCTGAAACGGACGGGACGGAAAGCTAGCTCCCGTCCCCGGAGTTGATCGACGTGATTTATAGGGGTCTTGACGTGATTTGTAGGGGTCCCGTCCAGAGCTCGTCCATGCATGCCTAGGGCTGGGAAGATCGATGTGTGAAGTTGGAGGTCGAAGACGGGAGAGCTAGCAGTGGAGAGACGGCAGCGGCGGATGTTGGTTTGAAGGCCGAATTAAGGCGTCAGCATGGCATGTTGAAAAAAAACATTTTTTAAAAAATTTTACACGGCGGATTGCGTACCTGGCGGCCGGAGGCGAGGAGGACGGCAACCACGCTAGCCGGCGCGAGCGACGGTTCCTTGGCTCGTGTTCGACTGGGCCGTGCTCGCCGGCGATCGCTCCTAGACCTCGCCACCTAGGTCAATGCAACGAGGACTGCCGAGTGCC
>NC_041388.1:6522257-6531075 GCF_002162155.2 Triticum dicoccoides | reverse complement strand
GGTCACGTCGATGATGTGATTCTCTAGCGCGTGTCCTTGACGTCGATGATTTGGAGTGGGCAAATAGAAGACGACGTGGAATTTGGGAAGAATCAGCGGCACCTTCATCGATCGCGTCGTTCGTCTTGTACATATATATGCGTGAATGATCAGCTAGGTGATCGATATTCTCACCAGGACTTTAGGGCACCTTATATTCTGGGAGTTGGATAGCTATGGGATTACAGTTGAAGCTTCCAAGTAAAGCACATACTAATGCTTAGCTTAGCGGGTGTTGTGTTGGTTTAAGTATGGATCGTGAGTTTACATACATGGGTGCTTGACTTACAATGGATGAATGGATCAACGATCTAACCTTTTGAGATGGTGGTTGTTTGTAAATCCAAGAGTTCAAATTCCATTCTCTTTTTTCTTTGCGAGCGAGCGACATGTGCATACGTACGTATACGCCACGCCGACGACTCGACGGCGGCAAAGGACCCCCCACCTACACTAGCTAGGTCACCATGCATGGTGCCATGGTGGACACCTGCGTCTGCGTGCATGTCATGACAGCCAGCAAGCACAGGACGTAGTACCACACACAACACTGGTATACATGCATGCATGCACGCACGCCCGAACCCATGCATGGTCGCCGTACGTCGTGCTTCTCTTCACTTGTCGTTGCGCCACCCACCGAGCTGGTCACGCTATGATCCATCCATCACCTCCAATCGACAGCTGGGTCAAGGCATGCATGCATCTTCTCGTCGGCGTCGTGCCTCCGCGAATCTCGTCGGAGCCGGCCGCCATCGTGGATCGCGGGACGTGCTACCACGATCAGCCCATCTTGCCACGGTCTCCGTCTTCTTATTGTCATGAGAAGATGGAGCGTGGACTGCTGTGCTGATTCCACCCAGCGCCTCCATCTCCTTGGCGTGGATGATTTGGAGCGTGCAAATCAAAGACGTGGAATTTGGGAAGAATCCTTGGCCGCGTCGATCGTCTTCTTCTTCTTCCACAAACAACAACAACAACAACCACCACAAGAAAAGTCGGCTTGTCGGTGGAGATAGAGTGGAGGCGAATGCACGGGCTCGCCGGTGGAGATCGAGGTGAGGAAGGCTTTCTCTAGTCGCCTTGCAAAGAACATCGTGCTTAGCGGCAACGAAATATGCTCACCCCGTTTGTCATCGCCTGGCGACCGGTGGTGGTGGTTTGTTGGGGCATATATCATGCTCTGTCGCTGCCTCATCCACGGCACTCCCCATGATGGCTTAGTTAGTCGCCGCGAGGGGCATATATTGCATTGATTGGTGCACCGGACACGTATATATAATGTACAGAGAGGGGCAACAACCTCAACTATACAGATGAGCTAGGAGGTGAGCCCAAGACACAATATACACATACACAATATATTCAACATGGACGACCACGACTCTGCGGGCTCGGTCCTGCCTCACCCACTGGTAGAGATGGGGGGATGCCACGAAGTAGGAGTGGGTCCTGCCAAACCTGTCGTGCAGCATCCCGATCACCCTACCGTCGGCGTCGACAAGTGGCGCCCCGGACATCCCGGCCACGCTGTCCACGTCGACCTCAACGAGGATCATCCTATATCCGAGATCTTTCGTGCTCATCATCTCCACACCTCTGGTGCAGCTCGTCCACCCCATGGCATCCCCTGGAGGCCCGTTCACCGCCGCCCAGGCCATGAGCATGCAACGAGCCGTCCGGATATAAGGAAGGCCGGTCGAAGATATGAGGAAGCTGGTCGGATTTTTCTTTTTAACCGGGCAGCAACGAGCCGTCCGGCCGAGCATAGGGATTGTTGGTTTGGTTTGGGAGCCTGCCTCTAAAAAAGAAGATACTCCACGAAAACACGGCAACTCTTTGATACAAATCTGTCGTACAGAGTAAATGAGCTCGCTACATGTACCATGGGCTCGCTACAGAGTAAATGGCATCCTTAGATTGGAGGTCATAGACGAGTGTGCACGCTTCGCCAGCTAGGCGCACACCTTCACTTTCGCCTGGCCCTAACCCATTAATGAAGGTTTTAGATTTATTTCCAGCAGATCACTTGATAAGGTACTCTGGCCGGATGATTAAAATGAATGGGAAATAAGAAGGGGTTTATCCAGGTTCAGGCCCTTGCAGAGGAGGTTAAATTGCACTCCCTGCTCATGCATATTGCTTATGTATATAGGGGTTACAATGATCGATGGATTGAGCAATTGTTCTAAGGTTTTGTGTCTATCGACTAACCTACCCGCAACCTATATGGGTATCGGGGTCTAGGGTTACACGATCCTAGTTGGTTGGAGGAACCCTCCTGGACGCCGGTTGCCTTGTCATACGCTAATAGTCCTTTGGGCCCTTCTCAGATCCATGGGTTGGGGTGATGGCCCAGGAGAAGCCGACCTAGGGGGCCTTGGACCGGCCTATCAGGCCGGCTTCCGGCATGATGAGCATCCCTCAACCATAACACCAGGGCACTGAGGCAATGTGTTCTTCCGCCTCACTACAGGTTTTCTTTTTCTGTTTGTTTTTGACAATTTTATTATTTTGTTTTCTTTTGTCCTTTTCGGGGGTTTTCACAAAATGTCCAAAAATGTTTGTTCAAAACCATATTCGAATATTAAAAAATGGATTTAAAAATATTTCTGTTAATGTTTTCACAATTAAAAAAACATTTGTGTTTTCAAAAAATAATTTTGTTTTGGGGAAATTTCAAAAAGAATCAAACAATGTTCACAATTTTGGAAACATTCATGTTTAAAGAGTGTTTGGATTTTGTAAAAAAATATCAAAATTCAATATTTTTAAAAATAAATAAGTTTTCCAATATTTTTCAAGAAGCTATAATGAAAAACCCTGAGTGAAAGCAAAAAACCGCTTCAAGTGTACGACACCGAAAAATCATACACGCTACCGGGTTTGTACAGTATGATAGGAATTGACCGGCCAGCAATGGTCCCTATGTGTTTTCCCACCTATTTGACGCAACAAATAGCAGGAGAGCTCCTCTACAATGCTTATGGCGCTAGTTGGCGCATCAGCGTTCACAAGCACGCTCGGTTTTGCGCTTTACACACACTCGGTTCCTTGTCTGGTTGATGTACGGTTGCCTCTTTTTTCTGGTTATTCTGAAAAAAAATCAACAACTACTCTTTTTAAAAACCGACTATCAGTTTTTTGTCAGATTTGAAAAGTTCAGTGATATAAAATTCTGCAAGAATTTAAAAGAAGTTCAAGATTTTTCTAAACGTTCTTGAAATTTAAATTTTCATGATCGAGAATTTGAAAAAGTTTATGAATTGTTAAAAATATTCAAAAATGTGGGGGAAAATTCATGATTTGTTTTTAAAAATCGTAACTTTGAAAGATATGCATAAATTTGTAAGAAAAACACAAACTTTGAGAAAATAAATTTGAAAATGATCACTAGTTTTGAAAAAAAGGAAATGGTGAATATTGAAACTAGGTGAGAAAACAAACACAGAGTAATAAATGACAGCAAAAAGCTGGCCTATACCTTCCAGGAGCTTCCCAATTCCGAGAGGGAGTTTCCGCTCGAGAGCTTAATGGGGCCGGCACTTAGAAAGTCTACTTTTTTTTTGAGATAGACTTAGAAAGTCTACTGAAGGGCAAAGGGTGCGCTATGTAGGGCGTGTCTATGTGGCGCTCAGTACGCTTGCCTACATCGCTGTGATAAATGGGCCAGCCCAAGAAACGTTCTTCTTCCTTAGCTTCCTCTCGATCGTTCGTTTGTTTCAATTTTCCCTTTTTCTTTTCTGTTATTTATTCATCTTCCGAAATATTTTCAAATATAAATATTTATATTTCAATTCTTTCTGTAGTGTTTAACCAAAGGTTTATGTAGAGTTAGCACACGTTTATGCAGTGCTAAAAAATATCCACACAACTATTAAAAAACGTTCATGGTATTCAATGTTCACAATATTTTAAAAACATGCCTAGTACCATTCCAAAAAATGTATGTGACATTTTAAAAGAATGCTCACACTTTTCAAAAGATGTGTTTGTGCTATTTTTTTTAAAAGGGTTATCAGATGTAAATAAATGTTCATCCAGTTAAAAAAATATTTGTATCATTCGGGAAAAACCAGCATGTAATTGGAAAACATTTAACATGAATTGAAAATAATGATAAAAATAAGTATTGAAAATAGTGTTAATCATGTATTCATAGAATGTTAAATGTATATAAAAATGTTTTAGATGTATAGAAAAATGTACAATGTGTATGAAAAAAAGTTGACATCAGAACATATATTTGAAAAAAATGTCAACCATGTTTTTGCGTAATATTAAACAAGTACACCCTCCGTTTGGAATTACTTGTGACATGAATGAATGTATATATATGTATGCTAATTTTAGATACATTCTTTTTATTCATTTCACGACTAGTAACTCGGGAAGGAGGGGGTATGATTTTATTTACTAGTACATACGAAAAATTTAGAACTTGTATGAAAATATTAGACATGTGTTGGGAAAAAAGAATTTAAAAAGAACCCCAAAGGAAATTAGTGAAAACAAAAAAACAAGGAAAATCAAAGATAACCAAAGAAAATGAAAGAAAATAGGAAAAAACTATGGACAAAACCTAATATTAAAACCCACTAAAATAAAAAAGGAAATGGAAAAATGTAGCGACCTGATTGGAGAGATCGAAGCGAGCTAATAGCGAGAAAATCCCCTCCCTTACATTTTTTTGATAGAAACCCATTATAAAAACATAGAAAAATGTAAATAAAAATAGAAAACCAAGTAAGACCAGACCAATCCAGACAATTTTTTGAGTGGTAAACCACAACTTTATTAAGAAGTAGAGATCGTTTTATGGGAATAACAAACTGGTCACGGGGTACTCCTAGCCACAGATGGCAAACAACATCTAAAGAAGTACAAAATTTAACTAAATTGTGTGCATCAACGGTCAAAGCACGGCTTTCAAAAAACAAACTCACAGCTTCTAAAACCTCTCACACTGGCACATATCTCCTTGATGATCGCACTATACCGCCCTTCAGTTCCATTCTTTATCTCCGCCTCAACAGTTTTGTTATCACATGCCATAATAACTTGGTCAAGTGATAAGTCCAACTCAAGTGCCAAAGCTTTCCGACAAGCGAGGGCCTCCAGTGTCACCGGATCTAAGATGTCACCGATAACCATGGCTGACAACCCCAGAAAGAGGCATGTGTGGTCATGACACACTGTAGCCGATGCGTCGCTTCCCCTGTTCCTTGCCAGACCTCTGTCTACATGAATCTTCGCCACCCCCATGCTCGGAGCTGTCCATGTATCAGTACCCCTTGCTCCTGTCCTAGTATTTGGTGCTGTTTCAAGGATTCAGGTTCAGATATAAAGCTGTTAAAAAAAGAATGTGTAGCATGTGGACTCTGAAGAACTCCCTCGTGGGTCGCTTTGCATCGTGCTGCCCATATCGCTCATAAAATAATGGCCAGTTTGATCATACTAGCTTGAGATAAATCATTGATAACCAAAAATAATCGAAGCCTAGCATTTGTCAGTCGACGCTTGAATATAATAAGTAGCGTCCTCATCTACCAGAGCCCAGACACATTGTGCGACAGAACACTATAATTATGAATGGCGCCAACTATCCCGCGTCCCACAGACCTGGTATTTATCATTGTCAGTCATTTTCCTCATACGCCGAACATCCTCAGTGGGTATGGTGTGCTTAGCTAGTCTCACAAAAAGTTGCGAATCTTTCTTAGCACTTGGACCGACCAGAGCGAGGTCCATGATTTAGCTTGGGCCTCATAGTTAGAAGAACCCACATTGCCTTCTAGCCAATCTTTCCTTCGCCTTATTGTGTCTGCCAACATACAGTAAGCTGATCGCATTGTGAAATTTCCGTTTCTTTCCAAGGCCCGTGCCCAAAAATCATTCATCCTCCGAGTACATAAGGGAATACTCATTTTGGCACTATCAGGGATGTTTGGTCCAGTACACCTCTATTCCAAGTGGTGGTAGTACTATCAATTAGAACGGTCACCAGATTAGGTGGGTTGGTCGAAAGATATCCTAATGGTCGCATAGTTGCATGCATCGGGATCCAATTATCACTCCAAATCCTCGTAGAATGGCTCGCCACATTTGACAAAGGACATCACGTCCTTCTAGAATGGCTCGCCACATTTGAGACGCCTGCTCCCCAATTCAGCAGTGAAGATTGAACCTTGTGGGAAGTAGACCGCTTTCAGTATCTATGCACACAAAGAATTCAAATGCTGAAAAATCCTTCATAATTGTCTTGCCAGGAGTGCAAGGTTGAATAACTCAAAATCTCGGAATCCGAGACCTACAATGATTTTTGGCTGAGTTAGGCCCTTTCCAATGCTCCACTGTGTAGAGGTGCTAAGCATGCCACATAAGCAAAAACTTGACATGACACAACAATTAAGGAGGAGAGAGAGAGCACTTTGGTGACCCCAGGAAGAATCAACGCCAAGCGCGTGAACCTAAGAAAACCACTTAAATGAAACAACTTGACCAATGCATGAAAGACTCTAGGCTCCTCCCAATGCTCCACCTTGTACAGGTGCTAAGCCTTCCACGTAGGCAAAAAATCTGATGTGGCAAGTTATTTAAGAGGAGAGAGATGAGTGTGATGACTCCAGGAAGAAACAATGCTAAGCGCGTGAACCTAAGCAAAAAATTTAAATGAAGGAAGCCCACCAATACATGAAGAGCTTTAGTTGCTAAACCATTAAATGAAGCAAGCTTAGCTACTTCCTCCATCACAGTTTAGAAGGCACAGTTAAATTTGCGTGCGTTTTCACAATAGACAAGGTTTAGGACGCATTGCATTTATTTCTAATAGCTAATTAGTACTCTGATATACTATTTCTATATGCATGTGTGAATGCTATTTTTTAGCCCATCTCACAACCAATAAATAACCACCTAGGTTACAGAGAATTTTCAAATGCGCCTTCTAAACCGTGACGGAGGTAGTACCATAAACTAAGCACCTATGCATTGGAGAGTATAATTGTTAAGCTATTTAATGTGCTTAGCACCTCATCTAAGCACCGATGCATTGGCAGTAGCCTTAGGTGCCAACTCATTAAATAAAGTGAGTTTAGCAACAACAAGTTAAGCACCTATGCATTGGGGAGTTAAGTTGCTAAGCTATTTAATGCACTTAGCACCTCATCTAAGCACCTTTGCATTGGAAGAGGCCTCATAGACTTCCATGACACCCACGCCGGTTTTCTTTTCCCTTCTTTACTTCCCCACCAGAATTGCCTAATGAGTTTATTAAGATGCTAGTATAGTCCCCTTGGCACTTTAAAACAAGAAATAGAATAAATCGGGCACAACTTGTGCAACTGATTTAACTAGCACCTCATTTCCAGCTATGGATAACGTTCTCTCAATCCACCCCTTCACCTTGCTCTATAACCTATCTTTCAGATATTTGAATGACCCAAACTTTGACGTACCTGCATCAGAAGGCATGCCTAGATACTTGTCATTCAGACAGTTAGACGGCTAAAGAAATCAGAAGGAGAAAGGCAGACCAGTCAACAATCCGAGCAACGATTTGAATTCTGGGCCAACCTAATCTTGTCGATGCTAGAGGCAATTTCTAATAGGAACCGATATGAGCGATATATATCTCTTGCATGTTGTGTTAAGAGTTAGCTTGTACGATAGCGCCCAATATGCTTTTCCGTATATGTGTGGCTATACCTCGCTTCACGGACAACAGGAGCACTAGCTTCAAGCACCCACGCTGATGGCCCGGTCTAGCGCGCAGGGCATTAAACACTTGTTTTTTTCCTGTTCCTTTTGTGTATTATATGTTTTTGTTTTCTGATTTATTTTTTACTTTTATTTATATTTTAAAATAGTCTAATATATATAATACAAATATCAGTTTACATATTTTTTTAAATGTTAATCATATATTTGAAAAAGGTTAAACGTGTATGCAAAATGCTTCTAATGTGTACGAAAAATATTCTACGCTTATAAAAAAAGTTAATAAAGTATTTTCAAAAATGTTAATCAACATTTGAAAAATGCTAACATGTATAAAAAATATTTCTAACGCAAACGAAAAATGTACAATGTGTATGAAAAAAAAGTTATTCAAGCATTTGAAAAATGTTAATCAACTATTTAAAAATATTAATCAAGTATTTGAAAAATGTTAAATCTGTATAAAAAATGTTAATCAAGTATTTAAAAATGTTTGTCAAGTATTTGAAAAATGTTAAAAGTGTACATAAAAATGTTTCTCATGTATACAAAAAAATACAATGGGTATTAAAAGGATGTTGATCATGTATTTAAAATATGTTAACATGTCGAACAAAATGTTGATCATGTATTTAAAATATGTTAAACGTGTATATAAATAAAATGTTGATAATGTCTTGAATTAATGGCAACAGATATTTGTTTTCACACAATATGTATTTTTTGTATACATCAAAACTTTTTTATATACATGTTTAACATTTTCTAAATACTTAATAAATTATTTTAAATATATGTTTTTTGATCAACATTTTTGTATACACTTTTAATGTTTTTGAAAACCATGGTGAATATTTCTCATACTAACAAAAGAAAAACAACCAATACCAAGAAAGAAAAAAGGAAATAAAAGAAAACCAAAGTAAACATTGCAAAAGAATGGAAAAATGTGAAAGAAACAAAAAACTAGAAAGATACAAAAATAATCTGAAGAAGAACAAGAAGAAGAAGTAGTAGTAGTAAAAGAAGAAGAAGAAGAAGAAGAAGAAGAAAAGAAAAG
>NC_041388.1:6494991-6521811 GCF_002162155.2 Triticum dicoccoides | reverse complement strand
GAAAACAGAAAATAGATAAAGAAACAAAGAAAACCAGTAAAAACAACGAAAAAAGAAAACCCAGTGAAAACTTGAGATGACCAATGCAAAAAAAAAAGATACGAGAAAATTCTGAAGGAAACAGAAGAACCGAAATATAATATAGAGAAAGGAATCAAAGAAAACCAGGGAAGAAATAAAAAAGCAGAAGAAAAAACAGAAGAAAACAACAAAAAAAAGGGAACAAGGAGCGATGAGAAATGAAGAGGGAACATTTTTTCTGAGCAAAAAATGAAGAAGGAACAACGAAGGACGGAGAATACACGATATACTGGGCCGACCCGGCCATTTGTGCAGCGCTTTGGGAAAGCTTCAGGCGAGGAGAGCTATCATCTGGCTACAAGCGAGATATAGCTTCCGCGTTTCCGTATAGCAGCCCCTCTTTCTCAGCAGCAGGCCACGCCCACCTTCCTTCCTGATTTTGGATCGCCGCTAGACCGAAGCAGAGGAGGCGTACCGATCGGTCGCCCGAGACGGCGGCCGCCAGATGGCACCGGCGTGCGCCCATGCTCGGAGACGGGGTACCAGTCAGGCAGCGATTTCCACGGACGATGGCGACGATCGTCACCGTGACGGCGAGGGTCTCCGGAGGCACGCACGGCAACTAGGTGAGCTACTCTGCAGTTTACCGTGAAATCCTGCAACTGAACATCTATTGTGCCCAGTTCCTATATGAAGCTTATTTGAAGCGCAGTTCCAATTAGAACGTGGAAAATATTTGGTTGACGTAATCCTGCAATTAAACATCGATTAAGCGCAGGTCCAGTGAGACTTGTTTAAAGTTTGAAACCACAGCAAGACCCAGAACCAAGTTTCGTTTAGTGGCTACAATTCGGCGCATTATATTTTGTTGATATCTCATTTTATGGTGTGGCCAGTGTGTTCTAGATAGGGCGGCATCCAGAGCCTTGGTGATCTATCGAAATCTTGACATACTATGAAAATGCAAAGTACATGTAATTCTAGAAATGCTATGCATGGAACAATCCAATAAGAACAGTGACGCACTACCAGCACCCCCAGTATCAAAACCAATGATTGTGATGCATAATACTTATAAATAACAGAAAAATACTTAGGTGGTTCATCATCCTGAAAAATAATTACCACCAACCAGAAGCATTTAAATTTATTAGTAGTGCTTTTCCAGGAAGATCCCGAGCCACAATACTCAATGCTCCTTCCGCGTACCCATTTACGCAGAGCCCTACTATCAAATGGGATACGACAACTGATAAAGCTTCCTCAGGGAAGGCAGCCACAGTCATGACAGAGATACAACAAACATTGTTGAGATATGCAATGCATACTTGGAAGGTTCTAGAAATATGAAGAACACTTCATGAATCTTCTAGAATATTATGGAATACTTCATGAGAAAGGAGGATATTTGGAAGAAGGTTCTAGAAGCTACATGAATAACCATGGTGGAGAGATTTAGAGATAATTCTAGAATTATGGGAAGTTCTAGAGTAAGATATTTCGGTGTAGTAGGAAATATCTAGAAACTAGATACTCTAGAATAAACATTGGGCATGGTTCAAGGAAAATAGTAGAGTAATCTAGAAATAAGATAATTGTATGGAGTTATCTAGAATTGTGTTGTAGGGGTGCCACCCCTTCCATGTAAGTAAGCATGCAAGCAAGAAAGGAATGAAGTAAGAGGTACCAAGTGAGAGAGACAGAGATGTCATAGTAGTGAGAGGTAGCCATAAAGAGTTGTACCAAGTTCATAGTTGTGAATAATAAAGGGTTGAGTTACCCCATTACAAGAGTGTGATATCCAAAGTCTCTACAAGCTTGGTCCTAAGTAGATTTGATGCATGGTTTAGCCTCTACAAGCTTGTAGGAGTTGTTGTTATCAATTATGTTGAGTTTTGTTTACTTTTTATGAGTTGTTGAATTTTTTCTAGAAAATGGAGAGAATGAAGAGGTTATTGTCGGGGATATACCCCACAGTATGACCCGGACGGAGTTATAACCTAGCTGGGACTTGGTAAACCGGCAGATGGTAAACAGGCAGACCGTTAAGGCAGACAGTTAAACCAGATGGTAAACCGACAGGTGATAAACCGGCTGACAGTTAAGTCAGATGATAAACCAGATGGTAAACCGGCAGGTGTTAAGTCAGCTGATAACCCGGCAGGTGTTAAGTCAGATGATAACCCGACAGATGTTAAGTCAGATCATAACCCGGCAGACAGTCATAACCCGTCAGACAATCATAACCTGCAGACAGTCATAACCCGGCAGACAGTCATAACCCAGCGGACAGAGTCGCCGGGGGTTAAGAAGCCCGAGACGTTAAGAAGCCCAAGATGTTAAGAAGCCCATGAAGAGAAGTCAGAATAGTTTAAGTCTTAATCCGAGTTGGACTCTACATGTAACCCGCCCCTTCAACTTATATAAGGAGGGGCAGGGCACCCCAAGGGGAGGGGGGATAAATAATCTTAAGGGTTAGACACAACTAGGAGAGCCGGTTTATGGCGACTCCCTCGTGATGATAATGGGACCTAGCCACAAACAGCATGTAGGGTTGTTACCGGATGATGTTTCCCGAGGCCCGAAGCTGTCTAAACCCTTGTCTTGCGTTGCGTCTCTCGATTCCGCTCAACCCCTCTCAAGCTACAACATAGATGTGTTGGCCTCACGACTAAGTCCTCACCCTAGGACATTTGCCGTGACAATTCCACGACAGTTATTATCTAAGTGTTCTTCGAGCTGCAGTACAACAAGAACTGCCTATCAGGAACAAGGATATAACTCTCTACGGAATGCCAATGGCCATGTAAAACGTTCATCAATTGGATGGGCATTAGGCAAGAATTAGAACAATTTGTGGAGAATGCTGGTCCGACCGCCTTCCCTGCAGATAAGTGTTGATAGTATCATCCCCTTACTAACACCTTTGTCCAAAACTTTAATTACACCACTAATCGCACTGGGCATTGAGTAGCTTTCTGTTTATATGATCGGCCATCTCATTGTCTTTAAAAGAGTTTTGTGAAATATGTAAAATTCCTTTCTAGGGTTCGCTCAGTGAGCCTCGCCGAGGAGACTATGAGGCATTCCTTATGAATCTTTGTAATGATGAAACTAGGGGAGTTACTCAAGGTAGAGTCGGCAACATTCATTTCCCTTTGTTCATTACTTTGCTTACTTTATAGGAAGATGTGTGACTAGTAAGCAGGACCCTAGTGCTACTTGTGCTCCTTACTTAAGTATTTTGCATATGGCTTTGCATGGTGATTGGACTCATAATTTGAGAGCTATTATTGCGCGTAGACTAAGTAGAAATGTAGGCAGCGGTGATATTTATGGAGGGATTTACGCTACCCGTCTTACTGCTTATTTTGAAATACCTATTAAGTTCAACACGGACTATGAGCTTCCCACTAGCTTGCTCGATTTTGAGGTTATGAACCGTCACAGATTTACTGATTATGGAGTGGAGCCTAATGTTTACCAATATAGCTTGGTGTTTGATATGTATCACATCCAGTTATTATTACCTTGCCTGCTCCTACTCTATTTGACCAGCAGGACAAAAAATGATATATGAGGAAGCCGAAACGCATCGGGCAGCTATGGAAGCTGCTCGCCTCCCAGAGTTAAATGCACAAAGGTTCATAATGAGTTTTCATTAGGATTATTACCCACCTAATCAGTGGGAGCGAGCTCAGGCCTAAGATTGGGGGAGTATGTATTCTCATTGACATTTTATTCATGTGTCATACACATTCGTTATACTTGTCAGTATTCTTAATTTCCTTTGTATACCAATGTTTCACTTTTATTCGATTTCTTTTGCCTGTTTGTTAAAACCTGGAAAACCCAAAAATATTTCTCGCTTCTTTTCAGTTTTTTTCTTTTATTTGCTGGGTTTTTTCATAAAAATAAATCCAAAAAATATTCTCGTTCTTCTTTTGTTGTTTGTTTGAAGTTCTTCGGTGTAAATATTTTTCTCTCTATTCATTTTTCGTAGAATCTTCATTTATTTGCTTTCTTTAGAAAAAACAAAAATTTCAAAAATATATAAGTGCATTTGTCTAAACTCTTCTTCTTTTGATATTTTTTTTTTCGGAAAAGAACAAAAAGATCTATACCTATACTAATTTTGGACTCTCTAGAAATTACCACGTTAATTAGTAATTAAGAGCCGTTAATCTGGTGGGACCATGTTATTACGGTGTAGATCAACCCGTATAATTGTATCATGTTTCTATCACATCTGGGTCCTAAAACTAACCACCATCACCCCGCAAAAAAAAACTAACCACCATCTATAGATCCATCTACAACCATTGGATGAAACAATAGATCGCACAAATAATCCAAACGATTCTCTCTTTCTCTCCTTCGTCCATGTCATGAGTCAGGATTTACTATTAAAAAAAGTGATAAATCACCGTTCCCTCAACCAGACAATCCAAACGTCCTCTCCTTCTCTCCTTCCTCCTCACGAAGGAGCAAATTACAATTGGTTTCCCTTTGCCCGATCTGCCGATGCGTCTTCCCCAACCCTCCTCCACCTCTTCTGCTCTCGCATCCAACAAAGTTGCAGCATTAGCCAAACTTTTCGTAGTCTCCGGCTACTGGATCTCCCCTCCATGACGTCCCCAACATCCAAGTTCTATCGGCAATGTCCAGTTTATTATTAAAAAGATATCTCCCCTGATCGGATCGCAAGCCCCGACAGCGACCAGCGACCTCCATATATATGCCAGGGATGTCCCCTCGAGCTCCACCCTCTAGCTATATGTTTGGGGATTTCTACCAAGGTCTTCAGCAGCGCCTTCATCATGGCCAGCTCCAGGTTGGTTCCGTTGGATCCTAACAACTCGCCAAATTCTCTCACGTGCGTGCGTTGTATGTGTTAATTTGAAGCCGGCGTTAAACATCAATCCAACTGCTTGCTGTTGCTGTACGTGCGTGTCCAGCCAGTTGAGATCAGTATATTTCGTGAGTTCAGGCCAGCTCTTTACATCAATCAAAGGCTGCCTCTATAAGGTATAACTGCAACTAAAGGATCACACCATGGAAGCAAAGTCTATTAGACTGCTTTGTTGTACGACTGCGTGCAGCTACTGTTTCGAGTAACCGGGTTGGGGAGACAAGATTGCATTTAATGATCTTTGGTAATCAGGTTTAGATCTATCTGAAAGCAACAGTGTGAGGAAAGAAAACCAGACATTCGAGCTTTCATCAAGTTAGGTTCAACCCTGCCCAGAGTTCTTGCTGAGCCGATGGGGTTGCTCAGAACATCCGCCAACAGGTTCAGGTAAGACGAACCCTTAATTACGTTACAATTCCTGCTTTAGCCTGATTATTTCTGTACACTAACTTCAAGGCCAGCCAGAAAGTTGGAAGAGAACGTTGAAGCTTCGATCTCGCTGCCATCCCGCTCCCTAAGCCTCTAATTGATTTGTGTTGCTTCTGCTCAAGGAGGAGTACTGATGGCCTCTGATCGACTATAAAAACCAATCAAGCACACACAGACGCATCAGATGGTCAATTAAATCAACCCACATCAAAGTGCCTTAGGGGCAGGCAGTTGTGACATAGAAGAAAGCTTTGGTAAGGCCGGCATGATGAGAATATAACCTGTATGCCGCTGCATGCCACTCCATGAGAAGATTCTCTGTAATTGTTGGAGAGCAGAGCATGTTATGGTGTCCAACTCCAGATTACCAGACCTATGTGCATGCTTTTTTGGTTCTGCATCGCGCACATCTGCAATGGACAGAAGCAGCCTATGATGAACTCCCAAGAAAACCGCTTTGAAGATTGAGAGCGCTCAAGAGGGTATGAGATATTTCACTTATGGTTTTATTCTCTTTTTCGAGTTTTCTTATAACTTAGTGCCGTATTATATTTCGTTCTTTTTTCACAGAATGGTATGTACACTATATGATACAATTTATAGCCTGAGAAAGCAATAACACTGTTGGCCTAGCGCTCTGAACGCCATAATGCATGGAGACTGCAGATAACCTGGGATTGTTCAAAGAAGTGCTACGGGGCGCGTTGTTCCGTAAGGCGCGACTGCTTCTGTCCCTTTCAATAGACCAGGAAAACCAGGAGCTTCACAGATACAGGTTGAGGTATGTAATCTTCTATTATACGCAAATGATATTCAGAATGTACATAGTAATTTAGAATGTGCAATGCAGAGATTCAGGCGTATATATAAGCATGTACCGTATGTTGGTTGCTCCATTGAGGGTACACTATATAAATTTATAAAAATATAATATACAGTACAATTTATCGCATACATTATCACAATTTGTCCTTTAAATTACAAATTCTGTTCCCTACCAATAGTAGTAATAATCTGATGCCTTAATGCTCTGTCTGAGTGAGTTGCCGGATCTCAGTTTCTCTTGGGCTGTAGCGGTTGCTGGGTGTTCGAGCAGGAGTAGCTTCATAGCCTACAGCACGGAAATGTGTGGCGTCAAGAAGCTTCAATTGCCGACAATGGTTTGGCATTCATCTCTATAGCATAAACATCATGCACGTCATTGATGCATGCCTATATGTGTATAGTGATGAAACGTGATCAGCAGGCTAGGACGTCTGATGCCGATAGATTGGTATTGATTGGCGCAATCATATATTTGTACCGATATATATATCTTCCACCGTAACATTTATCTTTGACCACATGGAAGTGGAATCCATGTAAAATCTTTGTGACCATGATGATACTGAAAAGAGTAATGTAAGAGATGGATTGGTTGCACCGTATATCCATGATATAAAATCTAACATGGAAGAAAAAACGGAATATGAAAAGTGGTAAAAGCACATGATATGTTATCCTTCAGAACTTTGTCCGATTTTCAGCTATTCGATCTACCAGATGTTATTTCTTCTTCCCAGATTCATTGTTCTCACTTCGAAGGTTTGAACATAGAACGCTTATTAGTATTCTTCTATGATTACTAACCTATACAATCAATTTGTAACAAAGATCATGACTAACCTTGACGTACATGGAGAAAACGTTACACGAGAAGGCATACAAGCAGTTTGTTTCAACCGTCCTGATGTGCGCCTCTGTCATGGCCGAGGTGCATCAAGTGATGGTTCAGAGTCCAGAAGGAGAATGTCCAATTGCCAGGAATGGGTTTGATTTGGAGAACGTTACATTTTGACAAATATTTGTCCTGCAATTTTTTGACCGGCGGATGGATACTAGATGTCGATGAAGTAGAAAGTTGTGTGTTCTTTTTTTTCTTATTATAGTGCCATGATTTTGTTATTGAAGAACATGAGCAAATGTTTCTCATCATCACTCAACTATTAGAGGTTTTAATAGTGGACAAATATATAGTCTTACTTCATCATGATTGTTGTAAGTTACCGTCGCACATGGTTTTGAGAAAGAAAGAACATGGGGGAAACATGTACAAGGTATTTATGAACACGACTTGACAAGAAATATATATTCTCAGATCGTCGCATGGCTGTCGCAAGAATACAGGACAACATGATATGGTGTTGTAAAAGGCACAAAGTAGACAAGTTTATGCCACAGATCCAACAATGATCACAACCATGATTGCGAATATTTAGATTTTGTCGGCAATTACTTTCATTCTTGGAAAAAGTGAAAGAATACTAAATATTTTGCTTACGGGTCTCAGATAAGCATCAATAATTATTCAAACGATGGAATTCTGTACATGGTAGCTGTAAACATGATTTACAACTTTGGTAATATATTAACAGAGCTTCAGCATCGTTGTATTAGCTACATATGTAGGACAGGTCAATGGAGCACACACAAGTCATGGAATTTACGAAATTTCAGACATTGGGTTGTGAATTGGGTGTCCCAACACACAACAGGTGAAGACTTTTACTGTTGCCATATGCAGCCAAGATATATGGCCAGAGAAGATTAGACTAACCAAACTGGTGAAGATGTCGTCACACACTTTATTACATGAACACTACAAACTAGAGGGAAGTGATCTGTACCGACAACTTCAATAGTGTTGGAGCAGCAAAAATGATTTGGTAATTGACAACATTCTGGAGGCAAATTGCTTAGTGTTGAGACTGAAGACATAGATATCAGATTTTTTTTCCCAATAATGTGGTGTATTATTTAACAAGAATGACATTTTTATATTCAATTTTTGAATGATAATTTGTTTGTACACTTTATAACATTGCTAGCAAATTATATTTGTGTACAATTGTTAGCATAATTTATCATAGAAGTGCGAAATAATGAACCATGGTCCAAGAAAGGCACCCAATGACTTTAAATTGAGCGCGGACATAAAGTTCTAATCAGCACTCACTTTTATAGGCTAGCCCCGTGCGAATGCACGGGTAGACGGCTAGTTTCTCTAATTTTCCTTTCGTTTCATCTTGTTTGTTTCCTTTTGTCCTTTCTCTTTGCCGTTTCTTTTAATCGTTCTTTGTGTCTTATTGAGTCGTGTTCCAAAAGGAGTCAACAACAAAATGAATTTCCAAATTGGTTGTTACGTGCTTTATCTTTGAACTAATGAAAGCCGAAAAATTTCGTGTCTTCTCCTTTGTATATAATGTTTGCAGATACCAGTTTAGTCCACGGCGACACTTGCACTATGTTAGATTTTCACACCATTTGATTGTGCAAGTTAAAGTTAATAATGACAATGATTTGATGAAGTGACAGTGGTGAAGAAAAGCTGGTATGAACTCTACTTGTTTCTGTTTTTGTTAATATGTTTACCTTAATAATTCTGGTTCAACTTATTATGGATAAACATGTGTGTGATGACGATTAGAGTTGACGGTTGCTCATGCCATGCCTAATTAGTTAGGAGTGGATAATATGTTATTTTGGGTAGAAACATGCATTACATCGATTATGATGTGGTATGTTATGTCCTCCTCTGAAGAATCAAGTGGCTTGACTTGGCACATTTCGTGGATGCAATTGATTCAAAGCCAATCTTGCATGTATGATATTTATGTTCAGAGTGTTTATATCCTCATCATGCTCATTTTCAATGTTGGTTATTCAAAATGCATGATTATGACCGTTGTCGCTCTCTAGTTGGTCGCTTTCCAGTCAATTGCTAACCTTCGCTCGTACTAGGTGGAAATACTATTTGTGCATCCAAATCCTTAAAACCAAAAGTATGTCGGTTATCATATGTATGCGGTATTACTCTGTCGTTCCAAGTAAATTTGCACGTGTCACCTCTAAACCATACAAATGAATATTTGTTTTGTGTGCCCGGAAAGTTTATGGAGCGATGGGGAAGAGCGCCATCTTGTATGAATAATATTGTGTTCCTCTAGATCGATGAGTATGACATGTACTTGTCTTAATATTGCAAAAAGAGCCGGTAATGGGACGCTCAGTCCTACATTAATTAAACAAATTAAAAGCACTCCTCTCCAAGATATGTTGGTAGCCACATGTGGTTTCGACTAGCAATGGTTTATGGAATGCCAAAGGTGGACGGGAAGTGTTAATCATGGGAACCACTCTCACGCATGTTTATCATATAAGATGATGAGATACCCTGTCGTAAACTATTGACTAAAAGTACACATCTTAAAATGCAATTATATCTGTTTCAAACAATGAGCTCTGGCACATTGCAAATCTCAGCTCCCCTTTGCGATGGGCCCTTCTTTTACTTTATGTTTTTTTGAGTCATCACCTTCTCATTCAAGCACCAACATAGAGAGCGTTATTGTCATTGTTAGTTTAACATACATGTGGTCTAATTAATGTTGTATGTGAGTATGACTGGATGTTTGCTACACTGAATTACAATGTTTAGTCCAAAAAGGGTTAGTGAGATACCATTCCATCAGTGTTGGCATTTAAGATATAGCATTATTGCTCGCTATCTGGTTATGTTATGGATATGATTAAATGTGGCTGCTAAGTGCTATCATATATTTGGTTGCTCCATGATTTTTGCTGAAACTCCATTACTAGTTAAACTTATGTACACGAACAAAAGCAAATGAGTTTGTAAAAGTTTTCTTTATCACTTTCAGTTTGTCAACTGAATTTCTTAAGGAAAAGCAATGAGTTAAGCTTGGGGGATTTGATACATCTCCAACGTATCTACTTTCCAAACACTTTTGATCTTCTTTTGACCTCTAATTTGCATGATTTGAATTAAACTAACCCGGACTGACGTTGTTTCTAGCAGAACTATTGTGTTGTTATTTCTGTACAAAAATAAAAGTTCTCAAAATTTGACGAAACTTCCTGAAGAATTATTTTGGAATAAATGAAAAATACCGGAATGAAGAAGTGTTGCAGAAGAGACACAGGGGCCCCACAAGGGCAGGTAGTGCGGCCTCCCCCTGGTTGTGTCACCCAGGCTTTGTGGGGTCCCTGGACCTCCATTTGACCTAATTCCAACACTATATATTCACATCATCCGAGAAAAAATCAGAGAGAAAGTTTCTTCGTGTTTTACGATATGGAGCTACCGCCACCTCCTGTTCTTCGTAGGGAGCCTTGATCTTCTTCCCCGATGGGTCGCCTGCTCACCTCCGATGGCGGCCACTCGTCTTCCACCGAGATCTACTTACTCTCCTTCCCTGGGCGTCGCTCGATCCTCCTTCCCCGGCCAGCGCTGACCATGGCGACCACCACGCGTACAAGTACAAAAGTCTTCGTGCTCCAGCAAGATCCAACGAGACAGATTCATTCCCATCTAGTCTGGCCTGCACTCGTACCCTGCATCGACCAGATGCACAAGATGTCGACGACCAGTTTTGTGGAGCGACTCTGCCACCACTCCTCCTCTGGGATCTAGCAAGGAGGATGGCGAGCATGGACAAGATCAGTAAAATTTCTCTAGTTGCTATCCTCTTAGTCAGTTTGTGCTCGTAGTTGTTAGTAAATAGTTGGTTGATGTCCTCACAGCGATATATCCCTGTATAGATTGTGCATATTTGTGGAAATGGTACTTGCTGAAACTCATTTGTGTGATATCTATGTACCTGTGTGTAGTTGAGCTATGCAAGATACGTGAAACTTATATTTCAATGTGTTGTTGCAAGTTGTGAAACTAATTTCTGTGAAATATATGAAATTATTCTCTGAAAATATGAAACCAATATTTCTCATATGTCTAACTTGTCATTTCAGTTTGATGTATTGAAATAGCCATTGAGATATAAATTGAAATTGTTTGCATCACTTTTCAAATAATTAGTTTCACTTCTTTTTGAGAATTATGAGATTGGAATAGCTGAAATCACGTTTTAAAGAACATAAATTGTATATGTCTCACCTATTTGAAATAATTAGTTTTACTTTTTGTGGTGTGTGAGATTAGAATATATGATATCACTTATGTATGAAATTAAAAATTGGCCGCTTCACTTTTGAAATAATCAATTTCACTCTTTTTGAGAATTATAAAATTGGAATAGCTGAAATCATCTTTTCAAGGAATTGAAATTGTTTGTCACCCATTTGAAATAATCAGCTTCACTTTTTTTGTGAAAATATATGAAATTACTTGTCTGAAATATATGTAACTGGTATTTCTTATATGTGTAATTTGTTATTTTAGTGCGATCATTATTGAAATAGTTGTTGAAAATCTAAATTGAAATTATTTGTGTCCCTTTTGAAATAAACAATTTCACTCTTTTTGAGATTGGAATATATGAAATGACTTATGTTCGAAATTCAAAATTATTTGTGTCGCACTCTAAAAATGAACAATTTCATTTTTTTTGTGAAATCGGTTTTCAAAATTATTAAAACTAGTTTCTTGTAAATGAACGGAGTTTTAGTTGAAATGAATGCAATTATTTTTAAAATTCAAATGTGTGTTCTAAAAGATTTGAAATATGTTTAAATTGAGAGAGGTTCATCCTTTTGAATGTAAGTCTTTACATGTGTGAAAATGAGAGACTCGCCTTAGGGTGGCATGGCTGAAATCACATGGGTGGCTCGTGCTGGTGAGGTCAAGTGAGTGGGCCCAGCAGGAAGTGAAGAAAACAATTGAAATACATAGATACATCATATGGCAGCTTTTGAGTTGGCAGGAAACACTGGTTGGGGAACCACCGCTGGATACCGGTTCTGGTAAAAAGCTCTTTCTGTAGGGTGTCGCCGCTCAACTTTATGTTCCATTTCATATGATATGTATGTTGTCAACACGCTCAAAACATACTTAGTCATCTAATCATAATGGCATTAACACCAAAACCCTCATTCGAACCTAGATGTCCTTTCATCATCAATAACATAACCCTGTCAGTCTCTGGTAAGTCACATCGAAGGTTTCGAAGCCAATCTTTCTTAGTATTTCGCCCTGTTAGTCTCAAACCCATACTGTTTTTGCTATACGGTGGGCGGGGCATATGGCCCATTCGGCCTTGGTGTAGCTCCTCCAGTGGTATTTAGCACTCTCTCCATACTTGGTAGCCTCCAAGTATCAGCCATCTCATTCATAGGAGCTTCACTTGTGGGCATCGAAGAAAGGGGTGCAAATTGTCTTCTGCCTCCATCCCGCAAAAGGAACAATTATTTGTAGGCTCAAAGGACATTTTCATCTTGTTTTTCCAGGAAGAAGGGAATCCGAGACGAGTCTCCATGCAAAGTGCTGAAGGGTGTGTGTGTGTGGGGGGGGGGGGGGCGCCCCTCCCCCCGCTTCCCTGACAACCATCTTCTCCCCCATGGCGACAACAACGACTATTGCGTCCCCTTTTGCTGCGACGAGTGTGGGAAACACCCTTCCCCCGCCGTCAACAGCAAGCAACTCCCTTCCAGGACCGAGGCGATTGGTGCTTGTTATTAAACCAACCGAGGTGAGACCAGGCGATGGAGCTGGTTATTAAATATAAAATAAAAGGTGCCCTTCTAGTTCGTGCCATTTGTGATGGGATGGTGTGTATTTCAATTCAATATGTGTTGGCCTAAGAGCATCTTCAGCCGCGCCCCCAACAGGCCCTTCCCAGGCGTTTTTGCCGCGCCGGCGCTGAAAAAACGGCCCAAGTCGTGACCCCAGAAGCCCGTTTTTCGCCGGCTCGGGTCGAAACTAGTGCCGGCGGACCCACGCCAAACCCGGCGCCCTGGGGGGCACCTAGGGCGCCGGCACAAGCGAAAAGGGAGCGTGGGTCCACCCTGTCGGCGAGTCGAGCGCCTCTTCCCGCCGTTTCTTCCCGCTTTTCCCCCACTTCTCTCCCATTCTCTTCCTTCCTCCCGCCAATCTCCCTCCAGCTCGCCTCCCAGCCGGCCGCCATGCCACCGAAGAAATACGTCGTCTCCCGCGCGGCGGCAACCGCGACCGCCTCCGTCGCCCAGCCGAAGCAGAGGAAGCCGAGGGCACCGCCGTCCAAGCCACCGGGCATGTCAAATGCCGAGTGGAGGGTGGAAGTTCAGCGACGGGAGGCTGTCACCGCCGACCGGCAGAACAGGGCCATCGCCAAGAAGGCCCGCGACAACGCGGCGCGCACGGCTGTGGCTGCCTCATCGGCGGACCATGCCGAGGCCGATGCGACTTGCGCGGGGATGATGAATCCACCCGGCAGCCACGCCCAGTACGCGCCCTGGGGCCAGCAAGGCGTTGGCTCTCCGCAGCCATGGGGATCACCCTCGCCGGGCTACGCCGACAGGGACGCGCACGGTGGGTTCAACCCAAACGTCACTTTCCCCCATGGACACCCGACCTAGCGCACGCCCTCGCCTGCCTTCGCCGGCGTGCAGTACCCTCCATACAACTACTCGTCGCCCGCCTACGCTTCCTCCCCGACGCCCCCACTCCGTCGTGGCCCACTGCCCTTCTCGCACCTCGGCGGCACCGACGAGACCGAGGCCGACATGGACGACATCATCGCGGCAGGTTCGGCCGCGGCCGCCACGTCTCCCGGGTTCGTCACCCAGGACGAGACGATGGATCTCAGCGGCGGCATGGAAGGCGAGCTCGACTATGTCTACGGAGAGGATGAGCAGGAGGAGCAGGAGCAGGAGGAGGACGACGACGAGGAGGAGGAGGAGGAGGAGGAGGAGTCGGCGCCTGTTCTGGCGAAGGGGCGCAAGAAGAAGAAGCGGGCGGCCAGGTCAGGCGAGCCGCGCATCAAGTGGGCGTCCAAGGAGGAGGAATGCCTCGGCGAAGCATGGAAAGTCGTCTGCCTCGACCCGACCACCGGCACGAACTAGAGCATCGAGACGTACTAGGACCGCATCAAGGCCAAGTTCGACGAGCGCAAGCTCGTCGACCCCTACTTCAAAGGCGTCTACATGCAGCGCGGCTCCAAGGCGATGGCGAACCATTGGGGGCGTATCCAGGAGCGTGCAATGGCATGGGGTCGTCGAGGAGGTCGCGGCTCGCCCGGAGAGCGGCGCCAGCGTTGAGGATCAGGTATGCCACGCCGGTCTCCCGCCTCTCTTCGCCATGCACACCCGCCAACTGTTTGTTCCTCCACGCAGTTGCTGCGCATGTTCGCCCTGTACCGGCAGAGCAACAACGACACCAAATTCAAGTACCTCCACATCTACAAGCGCATTGACAAGTGCCAGAAGTGGGCGAAAGTCCGGCGCACCCTCGACAAGGCCAAGGAGACCTACAAGCCGGACGCGCCGACTCCTGGCGCATCGGAAGGGCGGCCGGACGGCAACAAATGTGCCAAGAAGGGGAAATACGCCGACGCGGCTACCGCTCAAGTGCAGGAGTCCATCGAGCACTGCCTCGCCGACACGCAGGCCCGGGCCGTCCTTCGAGAAATCAGATCAGCAACTTAAATTGCTTATCATGGAATTTTCGCGGAGGGGGGAACGCCATTACTATTCGTGATCTGGAAGGCCTGATAAAGGCTAATGACTCCCGGATTGTTTTCCTCTGTGAGACGCGGCAAAGAAAAAAAAGGATGCGACAGCACTGTCGAAGGTTAGGCCTACGTGGCTTCACCGGAGTAAGTAACAATGGAAATAGTGGAGGACTTGCACTATACTGGGATGACAGTTTGTTCGTTGAAGTCCAAGATACTAGTGATAGATATATTGATGTCCATGTGAGGGTGTCTCCGGAGGATCCCTTGTGGCGGCTGACTTGCGTTTATGGAGAACCAAGAACTGAGAATAGACACCATATGTGGAGCAAGCTGCAGGAGTTAAAACAAAAATCAAACTTACCTTGGTTGATAGTTGGAGACTTTAACGAAGCTCTATGGCAGTTCGAGCATTTCTCGACTACTCCTCGCCCAGAGAATCAGATGGTTGCTTTCAGAGAGGCACTTGTTGTTTGTGAGCTGAGGGATATTGGCTTCTCTGGCTTGCCATTCACCTTTGACAATAAGCAAAGAGGGCAGTGCAATGTTAAAGTACGTCTCGATAGGGCAGTAGCGGACGACAGATGGAGAAATATTTGTACAGAATCACGGTTGTGCACTTGGTGTCGCCATGTTCAGACCACTGTCCTCTGCTTGTACGGTTGGCACAAGAAAAAGATGAGCATATTCAGAGGTGCCGCGCACCTAGCCGACATTACGAAATACTATGGGAGCGAGCAGGGGAGTTACCGGAGCTGGTAGCTAATGCATGGGCAGAGGCTGGCCGGAAGAACGACCTGGGAACAATACGCATGGGCCTGGACAAGGTCATGAATGTTCTCCAAGGATGGAGTAAAAGGAGGTTTGGCAACGTTCTCAAAGAACTAGAAAGAACAAGAGCTGAGTTGGAATGGTTACACAAAGAAGGTGCAGATCAACGAGAGGTGCGACGTGTCACAGATTACATGAACGAGTTGCTCTATCGGGAAGAGATGTTATGGTTGCAAAGATCCCGTATAAGCTGGCTCAAAGAAGGGGACCGCAACACAAATATTTTCCACCAAAGAGCTGTGTGGCGTGCATGAAAAAATAGGATAAACAGGCTAAAAGATGCTGAAGGAATTTGGAAGGATACACCCTCGGACATGGAGCAAATGGCGACATCCTTCTTTAAGGAGCTATTCACCCGCGACCCCAATGTAAATGTTGATAATTTGGTACCCCTCTTTCAAGAATTGGTGACGGCTGACATGAATGACATGTTATGCAAGGACTTCACAGAGGAGGAAATTGGTGATGCCTTATTTCAAATCGGACCTCTAAAGGCACCGGGGGTTGATGGATTCCCAGCTCGCTTTTTTCAACGAAATTGGGCTACTTTACAATCTGAGGTAACTAATGCAGTTAAATTATTCTTTGTGACAGGGAGGATGCCAGAGGGCATTAACGACACGGCCATTGTGCTTATACCCAAAGTTGAGCAACCAGAATGCCTCAAGGACTTCAGACCTATAAGTCTTTGCACTGTGCTCTACAAGGTAGTGGCAAAGTGTCTGGTAAATAGACTTAGACCAATCCTGGGTGAACTGATATCTGAGAACCAAAGTGCATTTGTGCCTGGACGCTTAATTACTGATAATGCTTTGATTGCCTTTGAGTGTCTGCACTTCATCGAGCATAATACAAATGAGGATAAGAATTTCTGTGCATATAAGCTAGACCTATCTAAGGCTTATGACAGGGTGGACTGGGAGTTTTTAAGGAGAACGATGTAAAGAATGGGCTTCGCTCACCGGTGGGTCGGATGGATTATGTCATGTGTGACCACAGTGAGGTATACAGTAAAATTTAATGGAGCTCTTCTGGATTCATTCTCACCCTCCCGTGGACTCCGGCAAGGTTGCCCTCTGTCCCCCTTTCTTTTCCTCTTTGTCGCCGATGGCCTCTCGGCTCTACTACAACGTGAGGTGCAGAATGAAAATATTGAAGCAGTTAAAATATGCAGAAGAGCGCCAGGCATTTCACACTTGCTCTTTGCGGATGATAGTCATTTGTTTTTCAAAGCTAATGTTGAGCAGGCCATCCGGATCCGAGATGTACTAGATACATTTGCTACTAGTACAGGACAACTTATTAACCCAGGAAAATGCTCAATATTTTTTGGAGATTCTTGTGACCAAGAAACTAGAGAGGAAGTAAAGCATACCTTGCAGGTAACAAATGAGGTGTTTGAGCCCAAGTACCTGGGGCTGCCAACTCCTGAGGGCAGAATGACTAAGGATAAGTTTCAAAATCTACAATCAACGACAACAAAGAGGTTAATGCAAGGGGTGATAATGACCTATCCTCAGCCGGAAGGGAGGTAAAGATAAAATCAGTGGCTCAAGCCTTGCCGGTATATGTCATGGGAGTTTTTAAGCTACCATTTGGTCTATGTGATGATGTAGAGAAATTGATCCGAAATTATTGGTGGGGTGCAAAGGATGGAAAAAGGAAAACTCATTGGATGGCGTGGGATAGACTAACACGACCGAAAGACCAAGGGGGCATGGGCTTTAAAGATATGCGTTTGTTCAACCAAGCTCTCCTGCGCGACAAGCTTGGCGCCTCCTCCAGTACCCTGATTCCCTTTGTGCACGTGTACTAAAAGCAAAATATTACCCTAATGGCAATTTGATTGATACTGTCTTTACAGGCAACGCATCATCGACCTGGCATGCCATTGAGTATGGGCTGCAACTACTGAAACAGGGAATCATTTGGCGTGTAGGCAACGGAGCAAGTATCCGAGTGTGGCGAGACCTTGGATACCAAGAGCATGGAGTCTGAGACCTGTAACACAGCAGCGACGATGCAGATTGAGATGGGTAGCTGACTTTCTAGAACCCAATGGCAATTGGAATATGCAACTGCTAAACCAATATTTCCTTTCAACGGATGTTGCGGAGATAATAAAGATCAGACCATCACTGAGGAATGAACAAGACTTTCTGGCCTGGCAACCAGATAAACTCGGAATTTTCTCTGTCCGCAGCGCCTATCGCCTCGCGCTCCAGCTACAAATGAACCAGCAAGGGGTTGGAGCTACTAGCAGCCGACCAGATGGTGAGCGGCCTGGATGGCGCTTGATATGGCAGTGTCTAGTACCCCCAAAGGTACGCGTCTTTGCATGGAAGGTAGCCTCAAATATTCTGGCAACAGAAGTGAACATGAAAACACGACATATGACACATGATGCAACATGTCGCATCTGTGGGAGGGAAGATGAAGATACTTTCCATGCGCTAGTTCGTTGCACCCACGCGCGGCTGCTCTGGGAGGTGATGCGTGAAGTTTGGGACCTGCCGAGGGATGACACGGTGCAACCGGATGGACATGAATGGCTACTGCAGATCCTTGCGAGACAAACTGAGACCCAACGTTCGCTGCTGCTAATGCTTTTGTGGAGGATTCGGCATGTACACAATGAACTTACGCATAATAAGCCGGCTCCGCCAGCTGAGAGCTCCAGCAGATTTCTGTGTAGTTATATGGACACGCTGATGTATATAAAGCAACACCCAACAGCAGACGTGGTGAAAGGAAAGGAAACAGTGTCATACATATCAGTGAGTAACCAAGACAAGCATATGGGAGATGGCCGAAAGAAAATCAGGAAGAAGTGGCAGCCGCCTGAGGAAGGGAGAATGAAGCTGAATGTTGATGGGGCATATGCAAATGATGGAACAGCAGGCGCAGGTATGATTCTCCGCGACTACACGGGAGCCGTGATCTTCGCGGCAAGCCGACAGATATGTGTTGGCATCGATGCACTCGACTCGGAGCTTGCAGCGATGGAGGAGGGCCTCGCCCTCGCGCTGCACTGGACTCCGAACGCCTTCACTCTAGAATCAGACTATGCAGAGGCCATCAAGCTATTGGATGTGAGAAGTCCGAATGCGTCCATCTATGCATCAAGGATAAGTGTGATTCGGGAGCTCATCAAGGAAAGAGATATCCAGGTAGTTCAAATCAGCCGTGATGCTAACAAGGCAAGTCATGAGCTGGCTAGACTAGGTAGAGTACAAGGCAGAACAGCCGTTTGGCTTAGAAACTACCCTCCAGAAATCACAGAGGCGATTTGTGCTGATTGTACTCACACCCCAGTTTAATTTAATCTCTTTTCCCCGCAAAAAAAGAAGGTTTAGAAGCCAATCTTTCTTAGTATTTAGCCCTGTTAGTCTCAAACCCATACTGCTTTTGCTATACGGTGGGCGGGGCATATGGCCCATTCGGCCTTGGTGTAGCTCCACCAGTGGTATTTAGCACTCTCTCCATACTTGGTAGCCTCCAAGTATCAGCCATCTCATTCATAGGAGCTTCACTTGTGGGCATCGAAGAAAGGGGTGCAAATTGTCTTCTGCCTCCATCCCGCAAAAGGAACAATTATTTGTAGGCTCAAAGGACATTTTCATCTTGTTTTTCTAGGAAGAAGGGAATCCGAGACGAGTCTCCATGCAAAGTGCCGAAGGGTGTGTGTGTGTGTGTGGGGGGGGGGGGGCGCCCCTCCCCCAGCTTCCCTGACAACCATCTTCTCCCCCATGGCGACAAAAACGACTATTGCGTCCCCTTTTGCTGCGACGAGTGTGGGAAACACCCTTCCCCCGCCATCAACAGCAAGCAACTCCCTTCCAGGACCGAGGCGGTTGGTGCTTGTTATTAAACCAACCGAGGTGAGACCAGGCGATGGAGCTGGTTATTAAATATAAAATAAAAGGTGCCCTTCTAGTTCGTGCCATTTGTGATGGGATGGTGTGTATTTCAATTCAATATGTGTTGGCCTAAGAGCATCTCCAGCCGCGCCCCCGACAGGCCCTTCCCAGGCGTTTTTGCCGCGCCGGCGCTGAAAAAACGGCCCAGTCGCGACCCCAGAAGCCCGTTTTTCGCCGGCTCGGGTCGAAACTAGTGCCGGTGGACCCACGCCAAACCCGGCGCCCTGGGGGGGCGCCTGGGGCGCCGACACAAGCGAAAAGGGAGCGTGGGTCCACCCTGTCGGCGAGTCGAGCGCCTCTTCCCGCCGTTTCCTCCCGCTTTACCCCACTTCTCTCCCATTCTCTTCCTTCCTCCCGCCAATCTCCCTCCCGCTCGCCTCCCAGCCGGCCGCCATGCCACCGAAGAAATACGTCGTCCCCCGCGCGGCAGCAACCGCGACCGCCTCCGTCGCCCAGCCGAAGCAGAGGAAGCCGAGGGCACCGCCGTCCAAGCCACCGGGCATGTCAAATGCCGAGTGGAGGGCGGAAGTTCAGCGACGGGAGGCTGTCACCGCCGACTGGCGGAACAGGGCCATCGCCAAGAAGGCCCGCGACAACGCAGCGCGCACGGCTGTGGCTGCCTCATCGGCGGACCATGCCGAGGCCGACGCGAGTTGCACGGGGATGATGAATCCACCCGGCAGCCACGCCCAGTACACGCCCTGGGGCCAGCAAGGCGTTGGCTCTCCGCAGCCATGGGGATCACCCTCACCGGGCTACGCCGACGGGGACGCGCACGGTGGGTTCAACCCAAACGTCACTTTCCCCCATGTAGACCCGACCTAGCGCACGCCCTCGCCCGCCTTTGCCGGCGTGCAGTACCCTCCATACAACTACTCACCGGCCGCCTACGCTTCCTCCCCGACGCCCCCACCCCGTCATGGGCCGCTGCCCTTCTCGCACCTCGGCGGCACCGACGAGACCGAGGCCGACATGGACGACATCATCGCGGCGGGTTCGGCCACGGCCGCCGCGTCTCCCGGGTTCGTCACCCAGGATGAGACGATGGATCTCAGCGGCGGCATGGACGGCGAGCTCGGCTACGTCTACGGCGAGGACGAGCAGGAGGAGCAGGAGCAGGAGGAGGAGGAGGACGATGAGGAGGAGGAGGAGGAGGAGCCGGCGCCTGTTCCGGCGAAGGGGCGCAAGAAGAAGAAGCGGGCGGCCAGGTCAGGCGAGCCGCGCATCAAGTGGGCGTCCAAGGAGGAGGAATGCCTCGGCGAAGCATGGAAAGTCGTCTGCCTCGACCCGACCACCGGCACGAACTAGAGCATCGAGACGTACTAGGACCGCATCAAGGCCGAGTTCGACGAGCGCAAGCTCGTCGACCCCTACTTCAAAGGCGTCTACATGCAGCGCGGCTCCAAGGCGATGGCGAACTATTGGGGGCGTATCCAGGGGCGTGCAATGGCATGGGGTCGTCGAGGAGGTCGCGGCTCGCTCGGAGAGCGGCGCCAGCGTTGAGGATCAGGTATGCCACGCCGGTCTCCCGCCTCTCTTTGCTGTGCACGCCCGCCAACTGTTTGTTCCTCCACGCAGTTGCTGCACATGTTCGCCCTGTACCGGCAGAGCAACAGCGACACCGAATTCAAGTACCTCCACGTCTACAAGCGCATTGACAAGTGCCAGAAGTGGGCGAAAGTCCGGCGCACCCTCGACAAGGCCAAGGAGACCTACAAGCCGGACGCGCCGACTCCTGGCGCATCGGAAGGGCGGCCGGACGGCAACAAATGTGCCAAGAAGAGAAAATACGCCGACACGGCTACCGCTCAAGTGCAGGAGTCCATCGAGCACTGCCTCGCCGACACGCAGGCCCGGGCCGTCCTTCGAGAAGAGAAGACCGATGCACGGTGGTCGGCGTTGATGTCGACCAGCACCATCAAACTCGACCTGCTCCGGACCAACATCGCCGCGAAGAAGAGAAACACCGACCTGGCTTTCCTGCTGGGCGGGGCGGTCATGCTCCAGAGCACCGACGAGGCGGTCAAGGCGTGGTACTTGGCGGAGCGCGGCCTCATCCTGAACCAGCTTCCCTTTTCAACGCCGCCGCCGCCAAGCTCGCGTGATGACGCCTCCACGACGCCCAGCACCACCGAAGCCGCGCCGACACCGCCCAGCACAGAAGCAGCTCCGACACCGCCAAGCCCGTGCACGCCAACTCCGCCGACGCCTGGGGCAGTGCCCGCCGAGTGATGCGTTGCACCGACTGTGCCGCTCTATTTTTTGTACGCCGAACTGTGACTTGCGATCGCCGGACTTGTGGCGTCTTTTATGAGCGGGAACGACCAAATTCGAATTTTCTGCGTCCTGGGGGTGGCGCCTGGGGGCGTGACTGGGAGCTAGGTCGCCCCCAGGGGCCGAACTAGCGCCGGTTCGCCCCCAGACCGCTCTTTTTTTGCGCCCTGGGGGGCCGAACGGCTGGAGATGCTCTAAGATGCACTGTCTTGTTGTTGATATATTTTGAGTGTCTAAATTCTGTATGAATATTTTTCTAGATCTGTATCAGCAGTTCAGCACAAGGATACACCACATCCCCTTGTCTTAGCTGTAGTGTACTGAAAATGAGATAAGGCAACAAACAACACTTCGTCGGGCACTAATAGGGCTTTCAATAAGGAGTACAGAAAATCTCACAAGGAGCTTCTACTTTGGAGAACCAAGGCACTAAACTACAGATAAAGATGTTATTTCTAATATATCTAGCATACTACATATGGTCACAGGTAAGTATCCATCATAGTATACCACACTATAGAAACATCCGTCCTCAATCTGGCAGCCTGTAGGACCTGTGACGAATTATAACACAGAATGAGTGTCAAATAAACAATCCCTCTTTGGCATGCAAACCACCTCTCTCAAGGCGAATGTTTTGTATTCCCATCCAAAAAGAAAACGGAGAGTGAACATGCAATCAATATTTAATCTGTATTCTTTGCAAAATGTCACACAACTCAAAGTTAGCGCCCGTCAACAAACCTACAAGCACAGACATGCATCTCTTGTTCCAAAAAACCCAAAAACTTCCAAGTCTACAAATGGAAGATGGATGCTAGGGTAAAAAAACATGGATGAAGTCTGTTCTCCACTCCCCGTAAAAAAAAAGAAGTCTGTTCTCCACAACCTGCTGCACACCACCCATTTACGAAAACCATAAACTTCCAAAATATCAGCATATTTTATGGTGTGGTATGATATTTTAAACATCACATGGGTTTCACGTAAGAGTGTATTGCACAACGCACATAAGCTTACATACTTAGTGCTAGCACTGTATCTGTATAATAATTATCTGCAAAAAATGGAATATAATACTAGAGAATTGAAATAATAATTTGTGGGTGGGGCTAATTAAAAGAGGAGATGTGTACCTAGCTTGTAATGACTTCTCCAAGTTCGGATAAATTTGCAGTCAACTCTATGGTGCTTCGTTCTTTTTTGAGTGTGTGAAACACCCCAACCTATGGAGTTAGCGAAGCAAATCTCTTAGTGCTAGCATTTTGCTAATAATACATCAGCACAAAGAAATGGATGGCAGGGATCAAGCAAACCGCTGTTATGATATAGAAATGTACTTACAGAAATATGAACTTCAACATCTGAAGGGACCTTGCATGTGCTCATCAGCATATTTTCGAACTGATAATTGCAGAGAAAAAATATTGCAGTCAAGACCGTGAAGCCAACAACTATCACAAAAATATAATTTATTTTCACCTCATTAATACACCCACCTCAATTGTTGTAGAAACACGTTTCCCATTGATAGATTCAATAACATCACCTTTTTGGATTCCGAGTATCTCAGCATTAGATCCTTTTGACACCTAGGTTTCAGTTGCCAAATAATTAACCACTACATGCATGAGAAATAGAGCACCTCGAGGAAATCATTACACCCTACCTCTTGAACGACAAGACCGTCATCAATGTTATACATACGCCATAACATGTCAACATGAGAAGGTTCTAGAAGTTCGATGGCGTTAAACGTCATTCCAAGATGGGGCCGGGCGAAATGCCTACATCAAATCAGATAATCATTTAATATATTTCAAGCAAGGTATACAGGGCGCAAGTATAACACTTTCAGAGTAAGCAATCTTTGGTGGAATCGAGCTTCTATCTTAACATGTCAAAAAACACAACAATAACCAATTAATTGATTCAAATAGACTTTAGAAAGGCCCAACGGGGATGAATCATTCATAGTAGTTGACAAATGCTAAAGAGGGACTTTCATGATATTATGTAAAAGAATTACTCCCTCCGTCCCATAATATAAGAGCGTTTTTGACACACTCAAAAACGCTCTTATATTATGGGACGGAGGGAGTACATCATATTTCATTACGACTGAGAACGGCTGAGAATACATTTGTTCATGAATATCTCATAGGTTTAACTTGAAACTCTCCTTGAAAAAAGATGGCTTCAGGAAAATTGTCCATCAAAATTGAGAGAAAAGCCTAAAACATATTTTTTTTCCATTAAACTTTACTCTAGAACTTGGCTAAGGACATCAAAGCAGAACCCTTCTTATAACTAGTTGTCATCATAATCCATTTTGTACTCTCAGCATCTCAGCGTGGTTCTAGATGTTTGTTTTTGTCTAGACCCAGTTCTTGATTTGCTTATAAATGATTATTGTTGTTAAGTTATATATTGCAGCCACTAACATATCTCTCTGTATATATACATAATAAAACACAACAATGATCACCTTGTTGTAGAATCTATACATAACTTATGGTCATTAGATTGCATAAAAATGATAAAACAGATACTACGAGAAATAGTTCGACTTCTAACAATAAGTGAAAAAGAAACAATAGGGGAGAACACATTTTCATTGATACCATTACAGAACTGAGAGGAAAAACGTACTGATATTTCCTCCATGAATCCAAACAATTGAGCACAATGGAAGAAGGTATAAAAGACTCAAATCTCTCAGGGTCATTGACCATTCCGACCACTTTTCCACCCAAGTCAATAACTGGCCCCCCATTGTCATACTGCAACAATTCATATTGGCAACATATGAGAGTTTGCAAGAACAAGGAAAATCTTATAACAATAGATAGCAATATAGAACACAAAGTTGTCATGAAACAAAACTCAAAATTGTAACAAATCTATACAATACTATCTCATGATAAGATATATTACCTCATTATCATCGCCATGGCCATCTGGAGAACGGAAATATATATTGTGGTACCGTTCATACATGCTTGGATTCAGATATTCTGCTCTAGCATATGTTATCCTTAGATTTAAGGCATTGTCTCTTCCAAGTCGAAAAATCTTTTGAGCAAATTCTACATCTTTTTCATTAAAAGATGGTAACTTGATTGGTTGATCCATCTGAACATTCAGGAAAGCGAGATCGTAGTGGGGCTGGTGATAGACCAGCTGGCCCTTTGCACTGGTGCCATTTAGCAAATGAACAGTGACCTAAAAAAAGTTGTGAGACAGATTATATAGGATTTTTGAATAGTAAGCAAACACATATGTTTTGTTTCCATTTTGTTATTTGAAAAGGCCAATAGCAAGAAAAAACATGTGAATTGCAACTAGTTAGATTTACACCGGAGATTAATTTATTTATATCCGATGGAACCAGTTTGAAAAGAAAGTACATTAATAGAAGAAACACATTGACTCACATCAGCGTTTGTAGCATACTCTTCACCGCCTGACCAGACGCTGACAGGAGCATCCTTTGTGCGAATCAGCCGCGCGGTTGTCAGAACAAGGCCGGTTTTGCTCTCCTCATCCCAATCAATCCAGAAGCCAGAGCACCGTCTTAGCGGTTCACCATCTGTGTGATTCAAGCACAAGATATACGATCAAGCTGCGCGACGAACAATCCGAAACATGGAGGGTACGTAGTACAAGACCACATATGCACGTACCGAGAGAGGATGAAACCCCTAGAAGAAATTTGGCTGCCGAGAGCACGGCCTTTGTTCCAGACCGACGGACAGAAAAGAGCTCATCAGTGTGAAACAAGATCGGAGGTTTGAAGTAAGCGATTGTAGGAATTTGCACAGGGCGGGGAGCTACAGGCGGCAGGAACATAAACAGATATCGATCAGATCATATCATACACGAGAAGAGGAAGACAATTTGTATAATTATTTAGGAATTCTCGGTTGAAAACTTGGATAGTGGCTACGGGATGGCGCAATCATATATATACCTGACTCTTGGTCTATTTCGTCTTGTGCAATCTTGGCAAAGACAAGGGCGTACGCATGGTCGACGGAACCAGGCGACAGAGTATCTTCCCCGTCGCTCCCCAGATTCCTTTTCGTCCTCTTGGCGTCGGCATCGCCTCGGCTGGTCGGATCGGCCGCCGTGGCCCTTTTGTTGTTTGGCTTCTCCACACCCGCACTCATCTTCTTGTTCTGATCGCCGATCCCCTTTGCAATCGCGCCGCCGACTCTGTCTTTTATTGGTCGAGTATCTTTTTGGGGGGTGTATCTCAGACTCTCAGTCGACGCCAACGCCGTCCTATTTAAGGCCTCGTTGTGGTCTGTGTTAGTTTCCGGACTGTGTCGGTCTGTTGGCAGATTGACGGTCGGTTTCGTACTGGTAGGCGCCGGTCACCGCGCGAGCGTCCGATCTGGCCCTCCGTGAACGCTTCAGATTGAACTGAAGCTGGTTCGTCTTCGCTCGACGCCATTGCCCACCCCTCAATCCTCCCCCCTCGATCCCAGCGACGTCTCCGGTGTGGAGCACCTCCCTCACCTACCAGCCGCTCTCCACCGTCGCAGCTTGCCACTGCCTGATGCCGGTCCCAGCAAATCGACTCTCTGGTTACAGCTTTTCGTGTCACTGATTCCAGCAAAAAATAAAAAACACGTACCATCTTCGTCTCCCTCCCCTGGTCGCCAGTTGAAGTTTTTTGTGTCGCCAATTGAAGCTTTTTCCATATACAATTGAAGATTTCTTTGTCGGCAGTTGCAACTTTTCTAATTGCGCCGTGTCTGTTTTTTTTTTGAGGGATGCGCCATGTCTGTTTGAAACCTTTTCTCTCGCCGGTTAGAGCTAGCTCTTTCCATATATGGTTGAAACTTTTTTGTCAATGGTTGCAAATTTTTCGTTTGAGCAGTCGCCTGGTTAAAGTTTTGTTTATTGTCTAGTTGAAGCTTGTTTCATCTAAGAGCATCTACAACCGGACTCCTTAAAAAGCCAGCTTACAATACATGAGTCT
>NC_041388.1:6466000-6494679 GCF_002162155.2 Triticum dicoccoides | reverse complement strand
CCCACACACACAAGGGCAACAAATCATTGTCGCCTTTGTCTTTCCATCTGACGGTGGCCTCTCCTACGATGTTGTCTTTTGGCTCGGCTCAGACTCACCCTCAATTCGATTCCCATTAGTCGCAACGTCCTCTGCGTCCCCATATGCGTCTACACGGGTAACTGGTGTATTACCCCATGCTCCTTTGCTCCACCTCCCTCGTCCGCCTCCTCGGCACCATCGGCGATGGCCACGGTTGCGCACTTATGAGTCCATTTTTTCCTTCACTTTTCACTCATTGTTTTGCATTGTAGTTATAGGATTTCCAGAATTTTACTATGTTCGCTCATTCGTTTTGCCCAATTTAACCAGTATTCTATAGGAGAAAAGATTTTGGAGCACTAGTTGGGAAACACCCAATTATGGGTGACAATTATGTTGATTGACATGGTAATAACGTACCTTATGAAGTGATCAAGTGGGATAACGACCAGCCGCACAGATTAGTCCGGAGGCGAAGACAATGATGGTGTCCTAGATTAGGGGTGCTATCCACATCGGCCCCCCAATCATGGGCTGGGCCGAGGACCCCCAGACAATTAACAAGTGGGCCATGTTTGTCATTCCCAATGGCGTACACCAGATGGAATCCTACAAAGACTTTGCACACACTCCAAGACACATTTGAATCACCAGCATGTTTATCCCTTCATGTAACCGACCTACATGAAACCCTAGGTACCCCCGGTGCCATATAATTAAGCCAAGAGGTTTAGACCGTAGGGTTAGATTCATTAACATACGATCTAGAGTTAGATCATCATGTACTTTGTACCCCATCCACAATCAATAAAACAGAAGCAAGACATAGGGTTTTGCCTCTTCGAGAGGGCTTGAACCTGGGTAAACATAGTGTCCCTCTTTGTCTTGTTACCATTAAGCCAAGATCACCCATTTGGGAGCCCCTACCCGAGATCTGCTGGATTCAACCCCGCCAGACGGCGTTTGGTACGAGCATGCCAGTTTCGTACCACACGGCGCTGCCTCCCCTGGTCGACTACTTCAACACTATGTCTTCATATCTCACAAAGGGAAACAGAGAGACCAGAACCATGATCCTGAAGTAAATATGCCCTAGAGGCAATAATAAAGTTGTTATTTATATTTCCTTATATCATGATAAATGTTTATTTTTCATGCTAGAATTGTATTAACCGGAAACTTAGTACATGTGTGAATACATAGACAAACAGAGTGTCCCTAGATGCCTCTACTTGACTAGCTCGTTAATCAAAGATGGTTAAGTTTCCTAACCATAGACATGTGTTGTCATTTGATGAACGGGATCCATCCGTTAACTTGGCACTTGATCGTTTAGTATGTTGCTATTGCTTTCTTCATGACTTATACATGTTCCTATGACTATGAGATTATGCAACCCCAGAATACCGGAAGAACACTTTGTGTGCTACCAAACGTCACAACGTAACTGGGTGATTATAAAGGTGCTCCACAGGTGTCTCCGATGGTGTTTGTTGAGTTGGTATAGATCGAGATTAGGATTTGTCACTCCGGTTGCCGGAGAGGTATCTCTGGGCCCTCTCGGTAATGCACATTGATAACCCACAAGTATAGGGGATCACAACAATTTTCGAGGGTAGAGTATTCAACCCAAATTTATTGATTCGACACAAGGGGAGCCAGAGAATATTCTCAAGTATTAGCAGTTGAGTTGTCAATTCAACCACACCTGGATAACTTAATATCTGCAGCAAAGTATTTAGTAGCAAAGTAGTATGGAAGTAACGGTAACGGTAGCAAAAGTAATATTTTTGGGTTTTGTAGTGATTGTAACAGTAGCAACAAAAAGTAAATAAGTGAAGAACAGTATGTGAAAAGCTCGTAGGCATTGGATCGGTAATGGAGAATTATGCCGGATGCAGTTCATCATGTAACAGTCATAACATAGGGTGACACAGAACTAGCTCCAATTCATCAATGTAATGTAGGCATGTATTCCGAATATAGTCATACGTTCTTATGGAAAAGAACTTGCATGACATCTTTTGTCCTACCCTCCCGTGGCAGCGGGGTACTAATGGAAACTAAGGGATACTAAGGCCTCCTTTTAAGAGAGTACCGGACCAAAGCATTAACACATAGTGAATAGATGAACTCCCCAAACTATGGTCATCACTGGGAGTGGTCCCGATTATTGTCACTTCGGGGTTAACGGATCATAACACATAGTAGGTGACTATAGACTTGCAAAATAGGATCAAGAACTTGAAGGAAATATGCCCTAGAGGCAATAATAAAGTTATTATTTATTTCCTTATATCATGATAAATGTTTATTATTCATGCTAGAATTGTATTAACTGGAAACATAATACATGTGTGAATACATAGACAAACAGAGTGTCACTAGTATGCCTCTACTTGACTAGCTCGTTAATCAAAGATGGTTATGTTTCCTAACCATGAACAAAGAGTTGTTATTTGATTAACGAGATCACATCATTAGTTGAATGATCTGATTGACATGACCCATTCCATTAGCTTAGCACCCGATCGTTTAGTATGTTGCTATTGCTTTCTTCATGACTTATACATGTTCCTATGACTATGAGATTATGCAACTCCCGTTTGCCGGAGGAACACTTTGTGTGCTACCAAACGTCACAACGTAACTGGGTGATTATAAAGGAGCTCTACAGGTGTCTCCAAAGGTAGATGTTGGGTTGGCGTATTTCGAGATTAGGATTTGTCACTCCGATTGTCGGAGAGGTATCTCTGGGCCCTCTCGGTAATGCACATCACATAAGCTTTGCAAGCATTACAACTAATAAGTTAGTTGTGAGATGATGTATTACGGAACCAGTAAAGAGACTTGCCGGTAACGAGATTGAACTAGGTATTGGATACTGACGATCGAATCTCGGGCAAGTAACATACCAATGACAAAGGGAACAACGTATGTTGTTATGCGGTCTGACCGATAAAGATCTTCGTAGAATATGTAGGACCCAATATGGGCATCCAGGTCCCGCTATTGGTTATTGACTGGAGATTTGTCTCAGTCATGTCTACATTGTTCTCGAACCGTAGGGTCCACACGCTTAACGTTACGATGACAGTTATTATGAGTTTATGCATTTTGATGTACCGAAGTTTGTTCGGAGTCCCGGATGTGATCACGGACATGACGAGGAGTCTTGAAATGGCCGAGACATAAAGATCGATATATTGGAAGCCTATATTTGGACATCAGAATCGTTCCGGGTGAAATCGGCATTTTTCCGGAGTACCGGGGGGTTACCGGAACCCCCCCGGGGGTTATTGGGCCTACATGGGCCTTAAGGGAGAAGAGGAGAGGAGGCAAGAGGTGGCCGCGCGCCCCTCCCCTTCCTAGTCCGAATAGGACAAGGGAAGGGGGGCGGCGCCCCCCCTTTCCTTCCTCTCTTCCTCCTCTTTCCCCTCTCTCTCCTTGTCCAACTAGGAAAAGAAAGGAGTCCTACTCCCGGTGGCAGTAGGACTCTCCCTTGGCGCGCCGACTTTGGCCGGCCGCCCCTCCCCTTGGCTCCTTTATATACGGAGCAGGGGGGCACCCCAAGAGACACAAGTTGATCCACGTGATCATTCCTTAGCCGTGTGCGGTGCCCCCTGCCACCATATTCCACCTCGATCATATCGTTGTAGTGCTTAGGCGAAGCCCTACGTCGGTAGAACATCATCATCGTCACCACGCCGTTGTGCTGACGGAACTCATCCCCAAAGCTTTGCTGGATCGGAGCCCGGGGAGCGTCATCGAGCTGTACGTGTGCCAAGAACTCGGAGGTGTCGGAGTAACGGTGCTTGGATCGGTCGGATCGGAAGACGTACGACTACTTCCTCTATGTTGCGCCAACGCTTTCGTTGCGGTCTACAAGGGTACGTAGACAACACTCTCCCCTCTCGTTGCTATGCATCACCATGATCTTGCGTGTGCGTAGGAATTTTTTTGAAATTACTACGTTCCCCAACAGTGGCATCCGAGCCTAGGTTTTATATGTTGATGTTATATGCACGAGTAGAACACAAGTGAGTTGTGGGCGATATAACTCATACTGCTTACGAGCATGTCATACTTTGGTTCGGCGGTATTGTTGGATGAAGCGACCCGGACCAACATTACGCGTACGCTTACGCGAGACCGGTTCTCCCGACGTGCTTTGCACATAGGTGGCTTGCGGGCGACAGTTTCTCCAACTTTAGTTGAACCGAGTGTGGCTACGCCCGGTCCTTGCGAAGGTTAAAACAGCACCAACTTGACAAACTATTGTTGTGGTTTTGATGCGTAGGTAAGATTGGTTCTTGCTTAAGCCCGTAGCAGCCACGTAAAACTTGCAACAACAAAGTAGAGGACGTCTAACTTGTTTTTGCAGGGCATGTTGTGATGTGATATGGTCAAGACATGATGCTAAATTTTATTGTATGAGATGATCATGTTTTGTAACCGAGTTATCGGCAACTGGTAGGAGCCATATGGTTGTCGCTTTATTGTATGCAATGCAATCGCGATGTAATGCTTTACTTTATCACTAAGCGGTAGCGATAGTCGTGGAAGCATAAGATTGGCGAGACGACAACGATGCTACGATGGAGATCAAGGTGTCGCGCCGGTGACAATGGTGATCATGACTGTGCTTCGGAGATGGAGATCACAGGCACAAGATGATGATGGCCATATCATATCACTTATATTGATTGCATGTGATGTTTATCTTTTATGCATCTTATCTTGCTTTGATTGACGGTAGCATTATAAGATGATCTCTCACTAAATTATCAAGAAGTGTTCTCCCTAAGTATGCACCGTTGCGAAAGTTCTTCGTGCTGAGACACCACGTGATGATCGGGTGTGATAGGCTCTACGTTCAAATACAACGGGTGCAAAACAGTTGCACACGCGGAATACTCAGGTTATACTTGACAAGCCAAGCATATACAGATATGGCCTCGGAACACGGAGACCGAAAGGTCGAGCGTGAATCATATAGTAGATATGATCAACATAGTGATGTTCACTAATGAAACTACTCCATCTCACATGATGATCGGACATGGTTTAGTTGATTTGGATCACGTGATCACTTAGAAGATTAGAGGGATGTCTATCTAAGTGGGAGTTCTTAAGTAATATGATTAATTGAACTTAAATTTATCATGAACTTAGTCCCTGATAGTATCTTGCTTGTTTATGTTGATTGTAGATAGATGGCTCGTGCTGTTGTTCCGTTGAATTTTAATGCATTCCTTGAGAAAGCAAAGTTGAAAGATGATGGTAGCAATTACACGGACTGGGTCCATAACTTGAGGATTATCCTCATTGCTGCATAGAAGAATTATGTCCTAGAAGCACCGCTGGGTGCCAGGCCTGCTGCAGGAGCAACACCAGATGTTATGAACGTCTGGCAGAGCAAAGCTGATGACTACTCGATAGTTCAGTGTGCCATGCTTTACGGCTTAGAATCGGGACTTCAACGATGTTTTGAATGTCATGGAGCATATGAGATGTTCCAGGAGTTGAAGTTAATATTTCAAGCAAATGCCCGGATTGAGAGATATGAAGTCTCCAATAAGTTCTATAGCTGCAAGATGGAGGAGAACAGTTCTGTCAGTGAGCATATACTCAAAATGTCTGGGTACAATAATCACTTGATTCAATTGGGAGTTAATCTTCCAGATGATTGCGTCATTGACAGAATTCTCCAATCACTGCCACCAAGCTACAAGAGCTTCGTGATGAACTATAATATGCAAGGGATGAATAAGACTATTCCCGAGCTCTTCGCAATGCTGAAAGCTGCGGAGGTAGAAATCAAAAAGGAGCATCAAGTGTTGATGGTCAACAAGACCACTAGTTTCAAGAAAAAGGGCAAAGGGAAGAAGAAGGGGAACTTCAAGAAGAACGGCAAGCAAGTTGCTGCTCAAGAGAAGAAACCCAAGTCTGGACCTAAGCCTGAAACTGAGTGCTTCTACTGCAAGCAGACTGGTCACTAGAAGCGGAACTGCCCCAAGTATTTGGCGGATAAGAAGGATGGCAAGGTGAACAAAGGTATATGTGATATACATGTTATTGATGTGTACCTTACTAATGCTCGCAGTAGCACCTGGGTATTTGATACTGGTTCTGTTGCTAATATTTGCAACTCGAAACAGGGACTACGGATTAAGCGAAGATTGGCTAAGGACGAGGTGACGATGCGCGTGGGAAACGGTTCCAAAGTCGATGTGATCGCGGTCGGCACGCTACCTCTACATCTACCTTCGGGATTAGTATTAGACCTAAATAATTGTTATTTGGTGCCAGCGTTGAGCAAGAACATTATATCTGGATCTTGTTTAATGCGAGATGGTTATTCATTTAAATCAGAGAATAATGGTTGTTCTATTTATATGAGTAATATCTTTTATGGTCATGCACCCTTGAAGAGTGGTCTATTCTTATTGAATCTCGATAGTAGTGATACACATATTCATAATGTTGAAGCCAAAAGATGCAGAGTTGATAATGAAGGTGCAACTTATTTGTGGCACTGCCGTTTAGGTCATATCGGTGTAAAGCGGATGAAGAAACTCCATACTGATGGACTTTTGGAACCACTTGATTATGAATCACTTGGTACTTGCGAACCGTGCCTCATGGGCAAGATGACTAAAACACCGTTCTCCGGTACTATGGAGAGAGCAACAGATTTGTTGGAAATCATACATACAGATGTATGTGGTCCGATGAATGTTGAGGCTCGTGGCGGATATCGTTATTTTCTCACCTTCACATACGACTTAAGCAGATATGGATATATCTACTAAATGAAACATAAGTCTGAAACATTTGAAAAGTTTAAAGAATTTCAGAGTGAAGTTGAAAATCATCGTAACAAGAAAATAAAGATTCTATGATCTGATCGTGGAGGAGAATATTTGAGTTACGAGTTTGGTGTACATTTGAAGCAATGCGGAATAGTTTCGCAACTCACGCCACCCGGAACACCACAGCGTAATGGTGTGTCCGAACGTCGTAATCATACTTTACTAGATATGGTGCGATCTATGATGTCTCTTACTGATTTACCGCTATCGTTTTGGGGATACGCTCTAGAGACGGCCGCATTCACGTTAAATAGGGCACCATCAAAATCCGTTGAGACGACGCCTTATGAACTGTGGTTTGGCAAGAAACCAAAGTTGTCGTGTCTGAAAGTTTGGGGCTGCGATGCTTATGTGAAAAAGCTTCAACCTGATAAGCTCGAACCCAAATCAGAGAAATGTGTCTTCATAGGATATCCAAAGGAAACTATTGGATACACCTTCTATCACAGAACCGAAGGCAAGACTTTTGTTGCTAAATTCGGAAACTTTCTGGAGAAAGAGTTTCTCTCGAAAGAAGTGAGTGGGAGGAAAGTAGAACTTGACGAGGTAACTGTACCTGCTCCCTTATTGGAAAGTAGTGCATCACAGAAAACTGTTTCAGTGACACCTACACCAGTTGGTGAGGAAGCTAATGATGATGATCATGAAACTTCAGAACAAGATACTACTGAACCTCGTAGATCAACCAGAGTAAGATCCGCGCCAGAGTGGTACGGTAATCCTGTTCTGGAAGTCATGCTACTAGATCATGATGAACCTACGAACTATGAAGAAGCGATGGTGAGCCCAGATTCCGCAAAATGGCTTGAAGCCATGAAATCTGAGATGGGATCCATGTATGAGAACGAAGTATGGACTTTGGTTGACTTGCCCGTTGATCGGCAAGCAATTGAGAATAAATGGATCTTTAAGAAGAAGACTGACGCTGATGGTAATATTACTGTCTACAAAGCTCGACTTGTCGCAAAAGGTTTTCGGCAAGTTCAAGGGATTAACTACGATGAGACCTTCTCACCCGTAGCGATGCTTAAGTCTGTCCGAATCATGTTAGCAATTGCCGCATTTTATGATTATGAAATTTGGCAGATGGATGTCAAAACTGCATTCCTGAATGGATTTCTAGAAGAAGAGTTGTATATGATGCAACCAGAAGGTTTTGTCGATCCAAAGGGAGCTAACAAAGTGTGCAAGCTCCAGCGATCCATTTATGGACTGGTGCAAGCCTCTCGGAGTTGGAATAAACTCTTTGATAGTGTGATCAAAGCATTTGGGTTTATACAGACTTTCAGAGAAGCCTGTATTTACAAGAAAGTGAGTGGGAGCTCTGTAGCATTTCTGATATTATATGTGGATGACATATTACTGATCGGAAATAATATAGAATTTCTGGATAGCATAAAGGGATAGTTGAATAAGAGTTTTTCAATGAAAGACCTCGGTGAAGCTGCTTACATATTAGGCATAAAGATCTATAGAGATAGATCAAGACGCCTAATTGGACTTTCACAAAGCACATACCTTGACAAGATTTTGAAAAAATTCAAAATGGATCAAGCAAAGAAAGGGTTCTTGCCTGTGTTACAAGGTGTGAAGTTGAGTCAGACTCAATGCCCGACCACTGCAGAAGATAGAGAGAAAATGAAAGATGTTCCCTATGCTTCAGCCATAGGCTCTATCATGTATGCAGTGCTGTGTACCAGACCTGATGTGTGCCTTGCCATAAGTTTAGCAGGGAGGTACCAAAGTAATCCAGGAGTGGATCACTGGACAGCGGTCAAGAACATGCTGAAGTACCTGAAAAGGACTAAGTATATGTTTCTCGTATATGGAGGTGACAAAGAGCTCATCGTAAACGGTTACGTTGATGCAAGCTTTGACACTGATCTGGACGATTCTAAATCGCAAACCGGATACGTGTTTCAATTAAACAGTCGAGCTGTCAGTTGGTGCAGTTCTAAACAAAGCGTTGTAGCGGGATCTACATGTGAAGCGGAGTACATAGCTGCTTCGGAAGCAGCAAATGAAGGAGTCTGGATGAAGGAGTTCATATCCGATCTAGGTGTCATACCTAGTGCATCGGGTCCAATGAAAATGTTTTGTGACAATACTGGTGCAATTGCCTTGGCAAAGGAATCCAGATTTCACAAGAGAACCAAGCACATCAAGAGACGCTTCAATTCCATCCGGGATCTAGTCCAGGTGGGAGACATAGAGATTTGCAAGATACATACAGATCTGAATGTTGCAGACCTGTTGACTAAGCCTCTTCCACGAGCAAAACATGATCAGCACCAAAGCTCCATGGGTGTTAGAATCATTACTGTGTAATCTAGATTATTGACTCTAGTGCAAGTGGGAGACTGAAGGAAATATGCCCTAGAGGCAATAATAAAGTTATTATTTATTTCCTTATATCATGATAAATGTTTATTATTCATGCTAGAATTGTATTAACCGGAAACATAATACATGTGTGAATACATATACAAACAGAGTGTCACTAGTATGCCTCTACTTGACTAGCTCGTTAATCCAAGATGGTTATGTTTCCTAACCATGAACAAAGAGTTGTTATTTGATTAACGAGATCACATCATTAGTTGAATGATCTCATTGACATGACCCATTCCATTAGCTTAGCACCCGATCGTTTAGTATGTTGCTATTGCTTTCTTCATGACTTATACATGTTCCTATGACTATGAGATTATGCAACTCCCGTTTGACGGAGGAACACTTTGTGTGCTACCAAATGTCACAGCGTAACCGGGTGATTATAAATGAGCTCTACAAGTGTCTCCAAAGGTAGATGTTGGGTTGGCGTATTTCGAGATTAGGATTTGTCACTCCGATTGTCGGAGAGGTATCTCTGGGCCCTCTCGGTAATGCACATCACATAAGCCTTGCAAGCATTACAACTAATAAGTTAGTTGTGAGATGATGTATTACGGAACGAGTAAAGAGACTTGCCGATAACGAGATTGAACTAGGTATTGGATACCGACGATCGAATCTCGGGCAAGTAACATACCGATGACAAAGGGAACAACGTATGTTGTTATGCGGTCTGACCGATAAAGATCTTCGTAGAATATGTAGGAGCCAATATGGGCATGCAGGTCCTGCTATTGGTTATTGACTGGAGATTTGTCTCAGTCATGTCTACATTGTTCTCGAACCGTAGGGTCCGCACGCTTAACGTTACGATGACATTTATTATGAGTTTATGCATTTTGATGTACCGAAGTTTGTTAGGAGTCCCGGATGTGATCACGGACATGACGAGGAGTCTTGAAATGGTCGAGACATAAAGATTGATATATTGGAAGCCTATATTTGGACATCGGAATCATTCCGGGTGAAATCGGCATTTTTCCGGAGTACCGGGGGGTTACCGGAACCCCCCCGGGGGTTATTGGGCCTACATGGGCCTTAAGGGAGAAGAGGAGAGGAGGCAAGAGGTGGCCGCGCGCCCCTCCCCTTCCTAGTCCGAATAGGACAAGCGAAGGGGGGCGGCGCCCCCCCTTTCCTTCCTCTCTTCCTCCTCTTTCCCCTCTCTCTCCTTGTCCAACTAGGAAAAGAAAGGAGTCCTACTCCCAGTGGGAGTAGGACTCCCCCTTGGCGCGCCCACCTTGGCCGGCCGCCCCTCCCCTTGGCTCCTTTATATACGGGGGAGGGGGGCACCCCAAGACACACAAGTTGATCCACGTGATCGTTCCTTAGCCGTGTGCGGTGCCCCCTGCCACCATATTCCACCTCGATCATATTGTTGTAGTGCTTAGGCGAAGCCCTGCGTCGGTAGAACATCATCATCGTCACCATGCCGTTGTGCTGACGGAACTCATCCCCAAAGCTTTGCTGGATCGGAGCCTGGGAAGCGTCATCGAGCTATACGTGTGCCAAGAACTCGGAGGTGCCGGAGTAACGGTGCTTGGATCGGTCGGATCGGGAAGACGTACGACTATTTCCTCTACATTGCGTCAACGCTTCCCTTGCGGTCTACGAGGGTACGTAGACAACACTCTCCCCTCTTGTTGCTATGCATCACCATGATCTTGCGTGTGCGTAGGAATTTTTTTGAAATTACTACGTTCCCCAACAGAACTCACATATATTCATGAAAACATAATAGGTTTAGATCTGAAATCATGGCACTCGGGCCCTAGTGACAAGCATTAAGCATAGCAAAGTCATAGCAACATCAATCTCAGAACATAATGGATACTAGGGAACAAACCCTAACAAAACTAACTCGATTACATGATAAATCTCATCCAAACCATCACCGTCTAGCAAGCCTGTGATGGAATTACTCACGCACGGCGGTGAGCATCATGAAATTGGTGATGGAGGATGGTTGATGATGACGATGGCGACGGATTGCCCTCTCCAGAGCCCCGAACGGACTCCAGATCAGCCCTCCTGACAGAGTTTAGGGCTTGGCGGCGGCTCCGTATCGTAAAACGCGATGAATCTTTCTCTCTAATTTTTTCTCCCCGAACATGAATATATAGAGTTGGAGTCGAGGTCGGTGGAGCTCCAGGGGGCCCACGAGGCAGGGGGCGCGCCACCCACCCTCGTGGACAGGGTCTGGGCTCGCTGGCCTTGATTCTTTCGCTAGTATTTTTTGTTATTTTCAAAAATAATCTCCGTGAAGTTTCAGGTCATTCCGAAAACTTTTGTTTCTGCACAAAGATAACACCATGGCAATTCTGCTGAAAACAACGTCAGTCCGGGTTAGTTCCATTCAAATCATGCAAGTTAGAGTCCAAAACAAGGGCAAAAGTGTTTGGAAAAGTAGATACGACGGAGACGTATCACACATCACTATAAGCCTTGCAAGCAATGTGACTAATGAGTTAGTTACGGGATGATGCATTACGGAATGTGTAAAGAGACTTGCCTGTGATGAGATTGAACTAGGTATTGAGATACCGACGATCAAATCTCGGGCAAGTAACATACCAATGAAAAAGGGAACAACGTATGTTGTTATGCGGTTTGACTGATAAAGATCGATCTTCGTAGAATATGTGGGAGCCAATATGAGCATCCAGGTTCTGCTATTGGTTATTGATGGAGACGTGTCTCGGTCATGTCTACATAGTTCTCAAACCCATAGGGTCTGCACGCTTAACGTCCGGTGACGATCAACATTATGAGTTTATGTGTTTTGATGTACCGAAGATAGTTCGGAGCCCCAAATGTGATCACGGACATGACGAGGAGTCTCAAAATGGTAGAGACATAAAGATTGATATATTGGATGACTATATTCGGACACCGGATGAGTTCCGGGGGTCACCGGATAATTATCAGAGTGTAGGGGGCACGCGCACCTCCCACCCTCGTGGACAGGGTGTGGGCCCCATGGCCTTGCTTCTTTCGCCAGTATTTTTTGTTATTTACAAAAATAATCTCCGTGAAGTTTCATGTCATTCCGAGAACTTTTGTTTCTGCACAAAGATAACACCATGGCAATTCTGCTGAAAACAGCGTCAGTTCGGGTTAGTTCCATTCAAATCATGCAAGTTAGAGTCGAAAACAAGGGCAAAAGAGTTTGGAAAAGTAGATACAATGGAGACGTATCAACTCCCCCAAGCTTAAACCTTTGCTTGTCCTCAAGCAATTCAGTTGATAAACTGAAAGTAATAAAGAAAAACTTTTACAAACTCTGTTTGCTCTTGTTGTTGTAAATATGTAAAGCCAGCATTCAAGTTTTTAGCAAGGATTATGAACTAACCATATTCACAATAACATTTAGGTCTCATGTTTACTCATATCAATGGCATAATCAACTAGCGAGCAATAATAATAAATCTCGGATGACAATACTTTCTCAAAACAATCATGATATGATATAACAAGATGGTATCTCGCTAGCCCTTTCTGAGACCGCAAAACATAAATGTAGAGCACCTTTAAAGATCAAGGACTGACTAGACATTGTAATTCATGGTAAAAGAGATCCAATCATAGTCATACCCAATATAAATTAACAGTAATGAATGCAAATGACAGCGGTGTTCTCCAGCTGGTGCTTTTTAATAAGAGGGTGATGACTCAACATAAAAGTAAATAGATAGGCCCTTCGCAGAGGGAAGAAGGGATTTGTAGAGGTGCCAGAGCTCGGTTTTGAAATAGAGATAAATAATATTTTGAGCGGTATACTTTCATTGTCAACATAACAACCAAGAGATGGCGATATCTTCCATGCTATAGACATTATAGGCGGTTCCCAAACAGAATGGTAAAGTTTATACTCCCCCTCCACCAACAAGCATCAATCCATGGCTTGCTCGAAACAACGAGTGCCTCCAACTAACAAGAGTCCCGGGGGAGTTTTGTTTGCAATTATTTTGATTTGGTTTGCATAAAGCATGGGACTGGGCATCCCGGTGACCAGCCATTTTCTCGTGAGTGAGGAGCGGAGTCCACTCCTCTTGAGAATAACCCGCCTAACATGGAAGATACGGACAACCCTAGTTGATACATGAGCTATTCGAGCATACAAAACAGAATTTCATTTGAAGGTTTAGAGTTTGGCACATACAAATTTACTTGGAACGGCAGGTAGATACAGCATATAGGAAGGTATGGTGGACTCATATGGAATAACTTTGGGGTTTAAGGGATTGGATGCACAAGCAGTATTCCCGCTTAGTACAAGTGAAGGCTAGCAAAAGACGAGGAAGCAACCAACTAGAGAGCGACAATAGTCATGAACATGCATTAAAATTAATAAACATTGAGCGCAATCATGAGTAGGATATAATCCACCATGAACATAAATATCGTGAAGGATATGTTGATTTGTTTCAACTACATGTGTGAACATGTGCCAAGTCAAGTTACTCGAATCATTCAAAGGAGGATACCACCCTATCATACCACATCACAACCATTTTAATAGCATGTTGGCACGCAAGGTAAACCATTATAAGCTCCTAGCTAATTAAGCATGGCATAAGTAACTATAATCTCTAATTGTCATTGCAAACATGTTTATTCATAATAGGCTGAATCAAGAACGATGAACTAATCATATTTACAAAAACAAGAGAGGTCGAGTTCATACCAGCTTCTCTCATCTCAATCAGTCCATCATATATCGTCATAATTGCCTTTCACTTGCACGACCGAACGATGTGAATAATAATAATAGTGCACGTGCATTGGACTAAGCTGGAATCTGCGAGCATTCAATAAACAGGAGAAGACAAGGCAATATGGGCTCTTGGTTAAATCAACAACAATGCATATAAGAGCCACTTCAACAATTTTATTATGGTCTTCTCCTATTGACCCCCAAAGAAAAGAAAAGAAATAAAACTATTTACACCGGTAAGCTCCCAACAAGCAAAAGAAGAATAGGAAATATTTTTGGGTTTTCTTTTAATTATTACTACTCAAACAAGGAAAGTAACTAACTAAAATCTACTACTAATTTTTTTTGGTTTTTCTTAAAGTTTTTCAAACACACAAGAAGAAAGCATAAAAAGAAAAATAAACTAGCATGGATATTACAGTGAAAAAGTATGAGCACCGACAATTAGCAATGAGTGTGTGAACATAAATGTAATGTCGGTGAGAGATACGTACTCCCCCAAGATTAGGCTTTTGTCCTAAGTTGGTCTATTGCCACGGCTGGCCTGGCGGATATCCAAAGTTATAATTGGGGTCGTATTGAGATGCAGTGGCTATTGCATCGTGGGCTGCAGCTTGGAGGCGAGCTGCGCTCATCCTTCTCTCATACTCATTTTCCTCCTCCCTAGTTATGACATATCTCCCTTTTGCCTGAAAGTCAAAGAGAGTAGGAGTAGGGAGGGCAATATTAACGGCGTGACGCCTGTCAAAGATTAGTCGTTACTGGAGAGGCGGTTCATTCCTCTCAACAAGCCGATGGTGAACCATGGCATTAAAATCTAGATAAGAAGGAGGCAATTCCATATCATAATCACGAATGGGTATATTAAGAAAATTAGCTAAACGGGTTGCATAAATTCCACCAAAGAAATCTCCATATTAAATCTATTATTATGCGACCTACGTGCAACAATGGCTCCCAAATTATAATGTTTATCTCCTAATACAGCACTCCTGAGAACACTGAGATCAGGGACACACATGTGGCATGCTTCATCCTTACCATTTATGCACCTACCTATGAAGAGAGCAAAATCATGTATAGCAGGAAAATGAGTGCTCCCTATGGTATCTTGTGTTATGTCTCTAGATTCCCCCACAGTTATACTAGCAAGAAAATCTCTAAATTCAGATTTGCGGGGTTCACTTGGACTACCCCATTGTGGAAGTTTGCAAGCAGTATTAAAATCCTCTAAGTCCATAGTATAAGAATTTTCATAAAGATCAAACAAGACAGTTTGAGAATTGCGTGATGACGAAAATTCAAACCTCCTCACAAAGGAATCAATGAGATATTGGTACTGGCGGCACTTATCTGCCTCGAAGCTCACAAGATCAGCGTTACGCACATATGCAGTAAATTCTTCCTTGATTACTGCTCGATCCATGAAGTCCTCTGAAGGCCATTCACAAGCCCGCACTTGAGCATCCCTTGGTGGTTCATGGCCGGCATCGCGCATTGCGAGCCTGGGTCCTTGCTTCCTTGAAGGGCCGCCTTGGTACATTTTCCTAAACATATTTATTCCTCTGAAAAATTTCTGAAAATTTAGTAACTTGAAAATAAAAGTGAACCAAACTCAGCAAAATTGATAGCAACTACTTCCACAAGTGCCTAGAGACTATATCATGCATTAGAACTACATGGAACCATATAAATTTGACATGCAAGCTCAAGAACATGGTCACCTAGGCAGCACAAATTTGCAATGAATAAAGCACTAGAACAAAAAACTAATTGGACCATTGGAGGAGTCACATACCGAAGAACAATCCCCCAAAGCAGTTTTGTGAGTGGAGCTTTAAGCAAGGAGATCGAAAATCACAGCAAAATGAGCTAGAACTCGTGCTTGAGCTGGTTGGTGATTTTTTTTGGGAGGAAGAAGGAGTGTGTGGTGGCTGGAATAAGTGGAGGGGAGCCACCATGGGCCCACGAGGCAGGGGGTACGACCTGTAGGGGTGGGCGCGCCCTGGACCCTCGTGGCTAGGTGCTTGCTCCCCCTACTGTGTTCTCAGTGCCAGATATTCTCAAATATTCCAGAAAAAATCATATTTCAATTTTGGGGTATTTGGAGAACTTTTATTTTCAAGGTATTTTTTATTGCAAGGATAATTCAGAAAACTGACAGAAAATACTATTTTTACTCTATTTCAACTAAACAACAGAAAGTGAAAGGAGGGTACAGAAGGTTGTGCTTTCTAATTTCATGCATCTCATGCTCATCAAAAGGAATCCACTAACAAGGTTGATCAAGTCTTGTTAACAAACTCTTTCCGAATAACATGGAACTGGAGAAATTTTGAATAGCACTAGGTTACCTCAATGGGGATATGCACGTCCCCAATAGTAAGAATATCATATCTCTTTGTGACAGTAGGAGGAGGAAATTCAAAACCTGCAAAAATAATCGATGGAATTTTTCCAATAGAATTTATACTATGAACTTGAGGTTGTTTCCTCGGAAAGTGTACCATATGCTCATTACCATTAACATGAAAAGTGACATTGTCTTTGTTGCAATCAATAATAACCCCTGCAGTATTCAAAAAGGGTCTTCCAATAATAATAGACATACTATCGTCCTCGGGGATATCAAGAATATCAAAGTCCGTTAAAATAGTAACATTTGCAACCACAACAGGCACATCCTCACAAATACCGACAGGTATAGTAGTTGATTTATCGGCCATTTGCAAAGATATTTTAGTAGGTGTCAACTTATTCAAATCAAGTCTACGATATAAAGAGAGAGGCATAACACTAACACCGGCTCCAAGATCACATAAAGCAGTTCTAACATAATTTCTTTTAATGGAGCATGGTATAGTGGGTACTCCTGGATCTCCAAGTTTCTTTGGTATTCCACCCTTAAAAGTATAATTAGCAAGCATGGTGGAAATTTCAGCTTCCGGTATCTTTCTTTTATTAGTAACAATTTCTTTCATATACTTAGCATAAGGATTCATTTTGAGCATATCAGTTAAACGCATACGCAAGAACATAGGTCTAATGATTTCAGCAAAGCGCTCAAAATCCTCATCATCCTTTTTCTTGGATGGTTTAGGAGGAAAAGGCATGGGTTTCTGAACCCATGGCTCTCTTTCTTTATCGTGCTTCCTAGCAACAAAGTCTCTCTTATCATAACGTTGATTCTTTGATTGTGGGTTAGCAAGATCAACAACAGGTTCAATTTCTACATCATTATCATTGGTAGGTTGAGCATCAACATGAACATCACCATTAACATTATCACTAGGTTCATGTTCGTCACCAGATTGTGTTTCAGCATCAGAAATAGAAATAGCATTGGGATTCTTAGGTGTGTCAACAACAAGTTCACTAGAAGCATGCAAAGTCCTATCATTTTTCTTTTTCCTCTTCTTAGAAGGACTAGGTGCATCAATATTATTTCTCTGAGAGTCCCGCTCGATTCTCTTAGAGTGACCTTCAGGATACAAAGGTTCCTGAGTCACTTTACCCCCTCTAGTTGCAACTCTAACAGCAAAGTCATTATTCTTACTATTCAATTCATTTAGCAAATCATTCTGAGCTTTAAGTACTTGTTCTACTTGAGTGGTAACCATAGAAGCATGTTTACTAATGAGTTTGAGTTCACCTTTAACTCTAGACATATAATCAATCAAGTGTTCAATGATATAAGCATTGTGTTTTAATTGTCTACCAACATAAGCATTGAAGTTTTCTTGTTGGACAACAAAATTATCAAACTCATCTAAGCATTGGCTAGCAGACTTATAACGAGGAATATCACCTTCATCAAATCAATAGAGAGAATTTACCTTTACTACCCGTGTTGGGTTATCAAGACCCACTACTAGGGAAAAGCCTAGCAGCAGCGAGGGTTTTGGGCCTCTCAGTAGCGCGGGTACCGGCGCTACTAATAAGGTGCTACAGCTATTTCTTAGCAGTAACGCATGCCCGCACGCGCTACTGCTAGGACAAGTAGCTGCAGCGTTTGTTCAATCCCACGCTACTGCTAATGTAACTACTGTCAGCGCGTTTTCTGTCCATCGCTACTAGTATTCTTTTTTTAGTGTATTTATGCACTGTCATACAAATATTGGTACAATACCAGTTATGAGGTTTACATCATTATGTCCATAACAGTGTGTCAAATGAAGGTGGATTAGTTTCAAGTGGAGGCAATATGTGGTGCATGTCAAAAGTATACTACAAATCCAAACTTGATCTAGTTTGGACTAGTAGTACTTCCGATGTGCACCACATGTTTCCTCCACTTGAATCTAATCCGCCAACACAAGTGTCGGGGGTACTGATCCCACGTACACCTATGGGGATCGGCGGACCGAGCCCCTTTTGGTTCGGCAGGGGGCGGAGAATGCACAAAGAGCAGATCGAGGCGAACGCACGAACGACGCGATCGGTTTACCCAGGTTCGGGCCGCATGGATGCGTAAAACCCTACTCCTGCTTTGGTTTGTATTGGTGTTCTTGCTCGGGAGCGATGATTGCTACAGTACGCTCAGGTGGCTAGTGAGACCGAGCGTGAGAATGGCCCTCCCCCCCCCCACTGTTGCGCATGGGCCTCCTTTTATATGTCAAAGGGGTCACCGGCAGGTGGCAACAGAGATGGGGGTAAAAAGGTAAAAGAGGTGGTGGTTGGGCGCCACCGCTTGCTACAGTTGTATCATACCTAACCCTGATGGCAGGGGACAAAGGCATTAAATACCTGTCTGTGTCGCCTAGATGATGCGGAAAGGGACCGTCAGGGGCGCCACCGTTTGCCATGATGGCTATCTTGTCAGCACCTGCTTGCCACCGCATGCCCCTGGCTACACAGCCTCCCGCCACGTACGCTAGGAGCGGTCCCAGAGCGACACGTTGGCGGGTGAGCTGGAGCGCGGGCTGTGGAGTAGTAGCTTGCCGCGGCAAGTGCCTCGCCGCGGATGTTGTCTTGTCGCGTCCGGGAGCTTGTCGCTCACTGGGTCTCGCCGGGACGCGTGGCGTGCTGCGGCGAGTTCCTCGGGATGCCTTGGTTGGTCTTCCCGGCAAGCTCCTCTTGCCGGGGTCTTGTCTCCTTCCCGGCAAGCTCCTCTTGCCGGGGTCTTCGTGCTTCGAGCGGCCTTCTCGGCAAGCTCCTCTTGCCGGGGCCTTGGATACTTTGTTCTTGAATGGCTCCAAGGGAAACACGGAGGGTCTTGGCGGTCGCCTGGCAAGCCTTGCCGCGGGGTGCTGCGACTGCCCATGCACAAGTTCGGGATACTAAGGTACCCCTACTTTAGTACACCGACAGGAGCCCCCGGGCCTGGGCCATACACGGTGCCGAACGCTGTTGGGCCAGGCCCAAAATAGTGCACGGGCACGCGCGGCCTGGGTCACTAGGACCGGCAAGAAGGAATCTTATCTGGAGGGGGAGTTCCGCGGCAAGTGGGAGGAGTGGAGAGCGGATTGGTGTTGGATTGTCGAGGAGAGCCCGCAGCCATTCACCGTCCGATGTCAAGTAGCAGCAGTGCGCGGTAGTGACTGGAGCGACGTGGCCCCGGAGGACGGCAGGCTGAAGATCGCCGTCACCAGGATCCAGCGCCTTAGGCTTGCCGGACTCACTGTAGGGGCCGTCGGCGCAGACTTTCTTCGTCGCCGCATCGCTCCCCTGCAGGAACGGGGGAGGCCTGCTTGGGAGTTCAAGAACGCGGCAGACGTCATGAGGCTGCGCCCAGGCCTCAACTACAATTTCACCGTCCTCAAGCTCAACGGAGTACTGCAGGAGCTCTTCAAGTACGATTCAGATCACCCCGAGGTCTTCAGATTGCCACAAGGCGTCGTCCCTCTGTGCAACAATTCGGCGCTCGACCGCATCAGGGCGATGATGCCACTGTGCGATTCGCACGGAATCGTGCCAACCTGGCAAGAGCCGGAGGACGAGGTTGTGCAGCAATTCTTCGACGACTTGGTGGAAGTGCCAATCTGCGCCGACGAGAAGGACGCTCTCACCCGCGACACCACCAAGGAGGAACTGGCGTACATCGCCACCAGGTTGGAAGAGGCGGCAGCAGTTGCCGCGGCGGGCGAGTTCGGCTTCACCTTGGAGGAGGCTGCGGCGGCAGAGGCGGCAAACCGTGCCGAGCGGGAAGCTCTTGCCGGCAGGAAGGATCTTGCCGGCAAGAAAGAGGTCGCCGGGCGCGATGCCGGGCCGAGCCAAGTTGCCGGGCACGACGCCGAACCGAGCGAGCCTGCCGATGATGCAAGCGGCTCTTTGGAGATCGGTTCCTCCTCCACCTCGTCCTCCGATAGCACGCCGCCAGCGGCGTCTCTGTCTCCACCAAGAAGGCGTCTCCGCAAGGCCGGGGATGCGGCGAGGCGGCAGTTGGGCCGGTAGTCGCCGCGCTGCACGACGCGCTCCACCGCGGCAAGCACCGTTGCCGCGGGAGCGTCCCATGCTGCTGCTTCGACTGGAGCGGGGTCTTCCCAGACTGCCGCTTCGGCTCCCGGCAAGCGACCAAGGGAGCCTACTCCTCCACCTTCCTGCGCCAGACGCGGGCCAGATTTTGACTTCTCCGTGTTTAGCTCCGACGAGGAAGAAGAAGAAGAGTAAGTTCTTCTTATTGCACTTGCAATTCTTTGTTCTTTGCTGTTTTTGTCTTGTCTTGCTCCTCACTTGTCTTTCCCCGTATCTGTTCCTTTTTAGGACTCTAGCGCAGAGGCGGCAAAGAGAGCCAAGGTGCCAGTGATTGTCATCGAGGACGAACCCACTGCATCAACAGGGGACGTGCCTGAGACGAACTTGCCGGACCCAGCGGCTGATCTTCGGAGCAGCCCCCAGCGTAAGTGTCTTTTTTACTTCCCGCTGTTGGGCGCCCACGAAGATCCTTGCTGTGTTGATACTTGTCTGCTGACTTGTGCAGGAGCAGAGCAGCCTCACCAGGAGAGCCTGGAGGCTGCTCCCGAAGCGCCAAGGGAGAGTCCTCCGGTGAGGGAGAGGTCTCCGGCAAGGGAGAGCTCTCCGGCGAGGGAGGAGACTCCAACAAGGGAGGAGCCCCCGGCGAGGAAGGAGGCTCCAGCAAGGGAGGAGCCCCCGGCAGGGGAAGGATCTCCGGCAAGGGAGGGGACTCCAACAAGGGAGGAGCCCCCGGTGACGGAGACCACAGCTGCAGACCCTGGCACAGGTAACTTCCTTGCTTCCAAACTCCCCTTGGCTTCTTCGTCTTCTTGATCTTTCTCTTGGGTTTTGCTCAAATTTTGCTTGAATCTTTTCCCCTCTTCCGGCCGTCATATCCGTCTGCTGCAGAGCTGATGGAGACGGAGATCGCCGCCGAGGAAGCAGCCGGTGCCGGCGAGGAGGCCGCCGGGGGTGCCGCCGCAGACGCGGGCGGGGAGTCTGGCGGTCGTACTGACGACCCAGAGGCCGCAGGAGCGCCAGGCGCTGCTCCGACTACCGACTCCTCCGCCGCAGCCACCGCGCCAGGCTCCGATGAGCCCCAGCCTGGCGTCTACCTGAAGGCCGGCGAGAACATCTTCATCAGCCTCCCCTGGGCGTCGGGCTCCAGGGCGCCGGTCGAGGGAGAAATGCTTAACGGAGAGGTGCTTGCTTCCGCCGGGCTGAAGCTGGTCAACGCGCCAAGCAGCAGCAGCGGCGAACCTGAAGAGGAGCGCCTGCTGCGGAAGCTAGTGGCGCTCTACCGTGCCCGGCAGGCCAAGCTGGAGTCCCGTGAAGCACTCGCGGCGAAGGCTGGCGCTGATATCGAGAAGCGCGCAGAAGAGCTCCGAGGCGCCAACCAGGAAGCTCTCCGTTCCTTGGCAAAGGAGCAGGAAGATCTTGCCAAAGCGCAGCAGGCCTTCCTCCTCGAGAAGGCCGATGCCGAAGAGCGCCAAAGGCTTGCCACGGAGAAGCTGTCTTCGCGGGAGGGTGACTTGGTGCAGCGGAAGGTCCACCTCGACAGCCACGAAGAGGAACTTGCCGCGCGCGAGCGGGCAGTTGGCGGAGCCGTCAAGCAGGCCGAAGACGCCTCCGCAGCTGCCGAGGCCGCCAAGACTGAGCTGGAGCTGAAGGTGGTGCAGCTGGAGGCGGGCCTCAAGGCGAGCAGCGACGAGCTTGCCGCGCTCAAGCTTGAGCGTGAGAAGGACGCCAACAGCTACGCGGAGCTGCAGGCCCTTTTCGCCAAGAAGGGCAAGGAACTGGACGCCGCCAAGAACTCTAACGCCGATCTCGAAGTGAAGCTGGCGGCTCTGACGCAATCTCTGGACAGTGCCAAGGAGCGGGAGACGGCCTTGAAGGAGGAGGTCAAGGCCGGCAAGGTGCTGCTGGCGAAGGCCGCTGCCGCCCAGAAGACTTTGTCAGAGAATGTGGAGCACTGGACGGAGGGTCTGGTGGACGTCGCCGCGGACGTCGACAGGGAGCTGGCGCAATTGGGGATGGTAGATCTCGGTTACTCCTCTGACGAGAATCTCCAACCCAGTGCCAAGCTGACTATGTTCTTCAAGGGCATGGCGACGGCGCTCCAGCGACTCCGGGAGCAGATCCCAAAGCAGCTTGCCGACGAGTCGCGCAAGATTTGCGTGGGAGCTCTCGAGAAGGTGCTGATGAAGGTGGCCTTCCGCAACCCAGGCCTTCGCCTCACCAACGTCCTCCGAAGCCTGCCGCCAGATGCTGATTTGGCGGAGCTCAAGGCCCTTGTCGCACCTATTGTGGACAGGGTGAGCGGAAGCAGAAGGGTCGAGGGCGACCGCGTGGACTAGGCCATTTATCTTCTTCTTTCTTGGTCGCTATCAATCATGTTATGAAAAAATAGTCTGTTAGAGCTGCGACAAGTTATTTTGTAATATATTCTATCCTAGGTAGTAATCGCTATATTATTTCCTTTACTTGACTCCTTCCCTTGTATGTTTTTACCCTACGCTTTTAGGGAACTTGCCGGCGCAGGCACCTTTGCCGCGAGCGCTGAGTGCGGAACATCAGCAGCCTGCAGACACTGCCGCGGTTGGCAAGAAACCTCGTCGCAGAGCTAGTCGCAGCTCACTTAAGTTGTTGAGCGGACTCGAAACAACAGTAAGGGGGCGACTAGCTACGAGTTGGCGGTGCCGCGGCCGGCAAGAAACCTTGTCACAGAGCTAGTCGCGGCTCACTTAAGTTGTTGAGCGGACTCAAAACAATAGTAAGGGCACAACTAGCTACGAGTCGGCTCCTCCGTGCCCAGGTTATCCATACAAGGGATGGTTGTTCAAGGAAGATAAATCTATGAATTTAATTGCTATGTTATTTCCTTTACTTGACTCCTTCCTTTGTATGTTTTACCCTACGCTTTTAGGGAACTTGCCGGCGCGGGCACGCTTGCCGTGAGTGCTGAGTGCGGAACGTCAGCAACCTGCTGGCGGTGCCGCGACCGACAAGAAACCTTGTCGCAGAGCTAGTTGCAGCTCACTTAAGTTGTTGAGCGGACTCGAAACAACAGTAAGGGCGCAACTAGCTACGAGTCGGTTCCTCCGCGCACAGGTTTTCCATACAAAGTACGGTCGTTCGAGGAAGATAACTTAAAAATTTAAAGGAAATTTGATTGCTCAGACTTTGGCAACTTATCTTTTCTGTTATTTGCTCCCGGCGAGGCAAAACCTTCTTGAACGGCGCCTGGTCCATACCGTATCTTCTCCCCTCCCCCTCCGGCAAACTTGTGCGCGAGGGAACCTCCTTTTCCTTGCGAAAAAAGAAAGAAGACGAGGTAACAGTATGTAGCCTTATGGCTCGTTATTGCTTACCGGGAGTAAGCGCTGCACAAAATGTTAGATAATACATGCAAAATTTAAAAATCATGAAATAGACAAGGTGTGCTGAGCACATAATCTTTATGCACGGGATCTGCGCCCGGCTTTGTACAAAGGATTACATGCAGCAGCGGCAAGACTTTGCACAAAAGGGTGGTTGCCGGACAGGGTCCGACAACCGCGCCTTACGGGTAAAACTTACGAAGATGCTCAATATTCCAGGAGTTGCTCACTGGGATGCCATCTTCAGTCTCCAGGCAGACAATGCCAGGCCTGGTGACTCGCTTTACCCGGTAAGGGCCTTCCCACTTCGGTGTCAACTTGTTGGAATTCTTGGCAGACTGAACACGCCGAAGAACAAGGTCGCCTTCCTCGAAGCTTCTGGCTTTAACTTTGCGGCTATGATAGCGGCACAAAGCTTGCTGGCAGCGAGCGGCTTGCACAGCAGCCTGAAGACGATCTTCCTCAAGGAGCAGCGCGTCATCTTGCCGCAGCTGCTCTTGCTCAAGCTCATCATAAGCGAGCACTCGAGGTGACCCGTATACGAGTTCCGTGGGGATAACTGCCTCCGCTCCATAGACTAGAGCGAAGGGTGCGGCGGGCAGCGGCGGCGAACGGTGCAAGGAGCGGGATATGCTCGGACTTCTAACTACGTTAGAAGGAGCAATATCTTGCCCAAGCAACCGTGCCACGCTCGTGCCAGCATGTTGGTCTTGAGCGCTCCGAGATCCGCCAGCTTGATCTTGGCTCGGCAAATGTATGGTACCGTGGGTACCATGACGCTGCTGGTCCCGCGCCTCCTGGGACGGGCGCGGAGTGTGTACGGACGCTGAGGTCTTGGAGTGCGCTCGGTCCTTGTGGGAGCCGACCGCGCCGCCGACATGCAGCGCAGTCTTGTCCTCGGACCTAGCAGCACCACGAGCCTCCTCGTCGGCACCCGCTCTTCCGCCGGTGCCCTCTCCACCAGCCGCTCGCTCCGGCGATGGTGGGATCGGCGCAGACGGAGCAGCTGCCTCCGAAATCTTCTTCTTCGGCGGCATGTTGATGAAGATGACGAAGATTCGGCTCGTGCGAACGCCGGATCAGATTCACACAGCCTCAACGCACCCCTACCTGGCGCGCCAAAGATGTCGGGGGTGCTGATCCCACGTACACCTATGGGGATCGGCGGACCGAGCCCCTTTTGGTTCGGCAGGGGGCGGAGAATGCACAAAGAGCATATCGAGGCGAACGCACGAACGACGCGATCGGTTTACCCAGGTTCGGGCCGCAGGGATGCGTAAAACCCTACTCCTGCTTTGGTTTGTATTGGTGTTCTTGCTCGGGAACGATGATTGCTACAGTACGCTCGGGTGGCTAGCGAGACCGAGCGTGAGAATGGCCCTCCCCCCACTGTTGCGCATGGGCCTCCTTTTATATGTCAAAGGGGTCACCGACAGGTGGCAACAGAGATGGGGGTAAAAAGGTAAAAGAGGTGGTGGTTGGGTGCCACCGCTTGCTACAGTTGTATCATACCTAACCCTGACGGCAGGGGACAAAGGCATTAAATGCCTGTCTGTGTCGCCTAGACGGTGCGGAAAGGGACCGTCAGGGGCGCCATCGTTTGCCACGATGGCTATCTTGGCAGCGCCTGCTTGCCACCGCATGCCCCTGGTTGCACAGCCTCCCGCCACGTACGCTAGGAGCGGTCCCAGAGCGACACGTTGGCGGGTGAGCTGGAGCGCGGGCTGCGGAGTAGTAGCTTGCCGCGGCAAGTGCCTTGCCGCGGATGTTGTCTTGTCGCGTCCGGGAGCTTGTCGCTCACCGGGTCTCGCCGGGACGCGTGGCATGCTGCGGCGAGTTCCTCGGGATGCCTTGGTTGGTCTTCCCGGCAAGCTCCTCTTGCCGGGGTCTTGTCTCCTTCCCGGCAAGCTCCTCTTGCCGGGGTCTTTGTGCTTCGAGCGGCCTTCCCGGCAAGCTCCTCTTGCCGGGGCCTTGGATACTTTGTTCTTGAATGGCTCCAAGGGAAACACGGAGGGTCTTGGCGGTCGCTTGGCAAGCCTTGCCGCGGGGTGCTGCGACTGCCCGTGCACAAGTTCGGGATACTAAGGTACCCCTACTTTAGTACACCAACAACAAGCTATTTAATCATCATCATAGTCATTACCACCAACATTAGCTATTTAATCATCATAGTCAAACTGTAGCACACATCATCATCTTCAAACTCTCATTCTAGCTAGCTAATCACCACCAACACTAGCTAATAATAATCATGATAGTCATTACCACCAACACTAGCTATTTTATCATCATAGTAATAGTGTAGCACATCATCATCCTCAAACTCATTTCTAGCTAGCTAATCACTCCTGCTGCTCTCTCTTAGGTAAAATAACATAAAACATGTGTAGCTCTCTTCCTTGATCAAGTTGGAGCATGCAAATGAACCTGTCTCCTAATTTTGGGTAGCACATCTGTTTGCTGCCCCCTAGTACTTCTCTGCGCTCCCCCATCACATATTTGGTCCAGTCTTGCACTATTAAGCATTCATCGCTGATCTTGCATGCACTAAAGTAACATGTAGGATATCTTGGCCGTAAGCTAATAATACTCATGGTACCTTTAGTCTCGATCCCATAAGGCACACCATTTATTGGGAGTCCCTGTTGAAGAACATCGTATGGTAACATACTTAGCAATGAAGTTTAGCTTCACAAATAATGTATGGAAAAGATGCACTGAGGACAAATAGTAAAAATCTTACCATCCTTCCTAAATAGATGTGACCGTAGTTCATTACGAACACTATTGGTCGCACGTTTTCAGTACTAACATTTCTAAGTCCAGGAAGAAAATTTGTCTTGACAATATCAAGATCCTCAAGCCATGAAACATAATGACTTAGCTCTTCGCAGTTTAGTTCAGCCCCGGGACAGTAGTAGGTCCTGTCTACCAAGCGCTGGACATGTTTGCTTGCACCGAAATAAGCTTACAATACAATATCAAAGACATAAATATGGTTGAGAAACTTACATAATGGTGTAACTGGAGGCGTCTGCACATCGACCTAGATGTCGGTATTACCTTCAATATCATCTTCCGGACGAATATCAAAGGTGATAACCATATCAGGCTAAAATGCATAAGTCTTGCATAGTGCTCGCCATGTTTTGCATCCAAAATAGGTGTAGTCGTCTGAATTGTATAATTTTGCGTGGAAAATATAACCATGCTTGGTCTTCAAGTAAACTTTCTTTACCTCCATAGTATGACTGAAACCTATCTTATCCAATACAAAAACTCTTGCATGGCAGGGGATACGCTAGTAGAATAGTAAAAAAATATAAGTTGAAGCAAATGAAGTAGATGTCATGCTTAATTATGAAAAAAGACTTGTCGTTGTGACTTACTGTATCCACTTAGAAGTTCTCGTCCAGCTTGATGCTGAAGCGCCTACCATCATCTAGGAAGATTCCGTCGCACAGGCCGCGCTCGTCTTCGCAGTATTTGCAAATACCGAAATCCTTTTCGTTGTCAGACATTTCCTATGTTCATAGTTAAAACATTAATTGAAAATCGATAGAAGACAACTACCAGGATACTCAACACACAAATCCGGGGCACTCGATATTTCCTACATATTCTGGCAAAAGTCATGCCAAAATTCACGGAAAAATCCGGCATGACCTTTTCTAAAATAGGACATATCGAGCGCCTGATATTTGCCGGAACGGAAATGAATCAACACTTCGGCAAAACATAGGCCACTCGGAGGTGTAACCTGCAAACATGACCGGCCACTTGGATATTGAGCAACACAAGATATAAATTTCAAAATATCTTATAGGACTCAAATTAGCATGCATTCAATAAGCAAAAGTAAATCATCGCATGCGTTCGTACATCATCGAATATTATCACTAATACATCCCGAATAGTGTCATACATATAACATCACTAATACAACTAAAACCCTAGCACACGACGGGTATCGGCGCGGGCGGTGGACACCCATAGAGAAGGAACCATCACAGGATAATAGCTCCAATGAGATCCCTGGAGAACCTGCCAGGTATTGGAGAACCTGTGCTCCAACGCAAACAAGTTGCGACGGACATGCGCGTCCTCCTCACTGACACGGTGACGCACCACCTCCGCGGAGTCCTCGAGCCTCTGGACCGTCACTGGCCCACGCGACCGCCACCAAAGAAGGTTCGGGTCAAGGACAGGCTGGCTCCTCACCAACCTGCACCCCCCCGGTAGGTAGCGCCTCCCAGTACCACCCTGGCGGAGCCCAGTCCCAGACATGGCCCATCTGGTCAAGCAGGTGTCGTCCTCCGCCGACTCGACGACGAGGATGCGGGATAGGCATCGTCCACGTCGATGCGGGAAAATTGCTTTAACTAAAAAAATAGCAACAAGTTCTTACTAACTAGTTCTATTAATTCAACTAGTTCTTACTAAAAATAAACTTACTATAAATAAAAATATTCTAGTACCTAATTAGTACCTAGTTCTTACTAACTAATTAGTACCTAGGAACTACTGCCCTAATTACCATCTAATTTGATGAACCTATAGGGGTGGAAAGTGGTAGCGGATATTCCAATTATCCAACTATAAAGTGAAATAAGTGGTCAAATTTTACTCGTTTTATGATTCATCTTAGAAATTTGATTCGTTTCCACCCTTACATGAACCCTAACTCATTTGAGCCGCATCCGCATCCGATTCGTTTCCACCCTTACATGAACCCTAACTAATTTGATGGAGGTAGAAACACTAGGCAGAGGTAGGGGAGAGGGAGGAGCAGGCGTGCTCACATCGGGTGCCTGCGACGAGGGAGGGGCAGGCGGCGTCGAGGTCGTGGTCGGGGCTCCGGGGCGGCGTTGAGCTCAGGGGCGGGGGCGGCGTCCGGGGCGG